>NC_037671.1:59150892-59242129 GCF_003255815.1 Theropithecus gelada
CTGGTAACTAATTTTGTTTCAACTAGAAGGTCAGAGACAAAAATGCTTGCTAAGTCTGATTAAAATGGCCCCACTACCTTCAAGGCCTGTCTACTGTGGTACCAGAGTGATTATTTCTATCTTATCTCCTTTACAGCTTGGTCCAGAGAGCTGCCTTAGACTCTCCAATGAATCTGTTCAAACAGCTGCCTCTGTTACCTTGACTCATCTCAGATACAGGTCCTGGCGCTAGGAATCAAAGACTGTCTCTATTATTTTGGCTTGCTCCAGGTTAGGGAGAAGCCCATGCAAGGCTCCTACTGATCATGTTTCATTTCTAGCTTTGATGTCTGGGCACTGATTTCCCTAGGTTTAACTATTTGCTCAATGTCAAGGCAGTGCTGTGGAAATCTGTCTGTGTAACTGGAGTGCTTGGCAGGCCTGTCTGTGTGACTGTCATGCAGGCCTGTCTGTGTGATTGTCAGGGAGAACTGGCCTGCCACAACTTCACTCCAGCCTGGGTGACAGATAGAGACACCATCTCTTAAGAAAAGAAAAAAGAAAAAAAATGGGCAATCTGAACAGATATTTCTCAATAAGACATACAAATGGCCAATAGGTATATGAAAAAAATGCTCAACATCACTGATCACCAGGGAAATACATGTCAAAACCACAGTGGGGTAGCATCTCACCCCAGGAAGGATGGCTATTATCAAAAAGATAAAAAAATAACAAATTCTGGTGAAGATGTGGAGAAAAGTGAACTCTTATACACTGTGAGTGTGAATGTAAAAACAGTACAGCCACTGTGGAGACAGCACGGTTCACAATAGATAACGTAGAGAATCAACTTAAGTGTCCAACAACAGATGAATAGATAAAGAAAATGTGGCATAGATACACAATGGAATATTATTCATCCGTAAAACAGAATGAAATCCTGTCATTTTTGGCAACACGGATGATCATTATGTTAAGTGAAATAAGCCAGGAATAGAAAGCTAAACACTGCATGTTCTCATTTGTATATGGAAGCTAAAAAAAAAGGTTAATCTCGTAAAACTAAAAAGTAGAACAGAGGATACAAGAGACTGGAAAGGGTAGGGGGAAGGGAGAGGTAGGGAGAGATTTATTAAAGCATACAAAATTACAGCTAGATAGGAAGAATACTTTCTAATGTTCAATATCCTTGTGGGATTACTATAGTTAACAATAGTATATATTTTCAAGTAGCTAGAAGGAGGATTTGGAATGTTCCCAACATAAAGAAATGATAAATGTTTGCAGTAATAGATATGCTAATCACCCTGATCTGATCATTATACACTATATGTATCAAAACATCATTATCTGCCCTATGAATATGTATAATTAAAATATTAAATAAAATCAAATTTAAACAAGTTTTCTAATATGGTTCCCTGAATAGTCCTAAAAACAGGAACTCAATAGCCAAGAGCACTCCTAGAAATTAGATGTGCCTTTGTAATATCATTAACCTTTAAAGGGAACGATGACTTCTTGGGTAAATGGCAGATTCCATGTCTTGCATACGAAATGTACAGAATAAGACTTGTGAAGAAGCTTAAGCAGGAAATATACAGGAACATCTTGTCATATCAGAAAGCAAGGAAGTTAGAACACGCAGATGTGTCAACTAGAAGAGCTTCCCACAAGCCAAAGATGGGACAGTTTGAGCATCAATAAGAATGACAACCACAATAGATAGACACATATTGTATTAATATATGTTTAAATGCATGAGTTCATAGTGGTATTCAAAAAAGAAAAAAAAGTAATGATCTTCTGAAAACAACCAACTTGTAATTTTGAAAATTGGCACATACAAACCAAAATCAAGCATGTATCCTGCCATTACTATATGAAATGGACTTCTGGGTAACCAAACAGTTGATAAGAGGAAGTTTCCCTTTGTAGGACTCCAGCTAATAAATGAAGAAGAAAATTATTAGAATGTCACTATTTTACAACCCATCGTGACATAATGAATCTATGCAGTGATCATCCATAGCTGCTGAGATGACAAAAAAGCTAGCCAGGCATTAAATGCCACCTGATGGAAGTTAAAAACACTACCTGAATCCGATCAACCCTTCACATCTAACTACCAATCTACATCGAATACAGGGAACCAGAGAATATGTCAAATACCACCAAAGGGTGCAATCACAGCAAAATCTGACTATAGGAAATTCTCCAGGACAAATGACCCAGTTTCCACAATTAATAAATTGCAAGGGAAAAAAACTAGGAAGGAAGAGGAAACCTGTAGTTTATATGGAAGAGACAGCAACCGGTTGTAATGTATAGTCCTTACTGGATCTTGATTCAAACAAACTGTTAAAAAATAAGACCATCAGAGAAATTTGAACATTGACTATGGTTTTTTAAAATGATATTTAAAAACTATTGTTAACTATTTCTGGCTGTAGTAGTGGTGTTAACAGTTATATTTTTAAATACACCTTTTAGAGATGCCTACAGAAATTTTTACAGATAAAAATGAGATGTTGCCTGTGCTTTGCATCAAATAATTTGAGGGAGAAAAGGGATCAGGGTATAAGTGGAATGAGACTTGCCATGAATTGAAATGGGAGAATTTGCTATTTTTGTTTCTGTTTAAAATTTTCCATTAAAAGTTTAAAAAAATATATCCAGGAAAACAACATACTTGTGAAAAGATATTTAAACTCTACAAAATTATTGGTGAATATTTAACTGATCTGAGTAATGAATGACTTTCTAAGTATAAAATAAACAGATAATATACTAAGAAAAGACTGCTACTTTCAACTAAAATGAAAGTTTAAATTGTGTGTGTTTAAAATGTTATAAAATTAAAAGATACACACTTTGAGAAAAATATTTGCAACTCAAGAAAAATAAAAGGTTAAAATGCTTAATATATAAGGGAGTTAATAATAAAGCTAATACATTCTGCTTATAATGTGCTAGGCACTCTTGTAACCACTTTACAAAAACCATTTCAGTTCTTATAAAATAGAAAAAGTACCAAGATCCCATGCTCCAATAGATAATTGATAGAAGAAATTCTAATAATCAATAAACAAATTATATTTAACTTCACAATAATTAAATAATTGTAATTTAAAATGTACTAAGATTTTAAGCTATCAAAAAAATGAAGATGGTTGTTACTGATTAACACCTATTGTTGGTGGCACAGTGATATGGTCAATTTCTTATATTGCTGGTGGGAGTGTAAGTTGGAAAAATGTTTCTAGAGAGCAATTCAGCAATATGAATTGAATCTTGAAAGCATTTATATCTCTTAATGCTGTTATGCTCTCAGGAATGTATAGCATTGACATGATCAGAGGTACATATGAAAATGTAGATGCAAGAAGGTTTATCAAAGCTTTATTTGTAATTAAGAAAATTGGGCCTAGCAAAGTGGCTCCCCACTGTAATCCCAGCGCTTTGGGAGGATCACTTGAGCCCAGGAGTTCGAGACCAGCCTGGGCAACATAGGGAGACCCCATTTCTACAAAAAATAAAAATATTAGCCAGGTAGACCCAGCTACTTGGGAGGCTGCAGTGGGAGGATTGTTTGAGCCTGGGAAGTCAAGGCTGCAGTAAGCTGTGATCATGCCACTCTACTCCAGCCTGGGTAATAGCAGGGCTCTGTCTAGAAAAAGAGAAAGAGAGAGAGAGAGAGAGAGAGAGAGAAAGGAAGGAAGGAAGGAAGGAAGGAAGGAAGGAAGGAAGGAAGGAAGGAAGGAAGGAAGGAAGGAAGGAAGGAAGGAAGGAAAAGAAAAAAGAAAAAAAGAAGCATTGGAAGCAACCTAATTTCCAAGTGAGAAAAGGAGCATTTAAAGAAGTTATAGGACCGGGCGTGGTGGCTCACGCCTGTAATCCCAGCACTTTGGGAGGCCGAGGTGGGCAGATCACCTGAGGTGAGGAGTTCAAGACCAGCCTGGCCAACATGGTGAAACCCCATCTCTACTAAAAATACAAAAATTAGCTGGCATGATGCACACCTGTAGTCCCAGCTACTCAGGAGGCTGAGGCCAGAGGATCGCTTGAACCTGGAAGGCGGAGGTTGCAGTGATTTGAGATCATGCCACTGCACTCCAGCCTGGGTGACAGAATGAGACTCTGTCTCAAAATAAGTAAATAAATAAATAAGTTACAGAACATGAATATATTGGATATTAGGGAAAATAGCCCATCAACAGGTGAATGGATACATTAATTATGAAGTAATGGAATGTTAGCAATAAAAAGAAATGAATTATGGTACACACAACATGGATGTGTTAAACTATTATGCGGAGAAAAAAGACAAAAAAAAGGGAGAATATACTGTTTGAGTTCATTTATATGGAATTCTAGAACAAGTAAAATTTATCTACAGCTAAAGAAGTCAGATTAGTGGTTGCCTCTGAGGTAAGTCCAAGGATTGATTTAGACAGGATGTAAAGTAACATTCTGGGAGGATGGAAATGTTCTATCTTGATTAGGTGTGTTTTTAATGGGTGCACCCATTTGTCAAACTCGTCCCCTTTACCTATGAAATTTCTGCTCAGACTTCATGTAAGGTTTTGCCTTTAACTGTATGTAAATTAGACCTTAAAGACTCATATTTTCCAAGAAGATTTAATAAAACAGGCAAAATATTCACCTTACCATTTTAATTGGAAAAAAAAGAGGCATGATACAATGCAATGTATACAGCATGGTTCTAATTACGTAAAAGAAAATACATTAATAAAACTAGAGATACACAGGCAGAAATAACAAGAATGATGTATGCCAATGAACATATACAAATGTAATTTGAAAAAAATAGTAAATATTCTTGTAGTCCCACTTCATACCAAATTCCCTTTTTCTTCTTACGTTCTAGACTTCACCTTCTTTCAGTTCCTCATATGAAGAAGGTGCTATTCCCATACCTCTAATGACCCCCTCATTCTCTTCAGCAATTTAATCCCTGCTCAGTCTTAAGTTGTCAGATGAATCTTGACTTCCTCAGAGAAGCTCTGCTTTCCCCATCCAAGTCAAGCCCTCCCATTCCCCAGGCTGGGTCAAGCACCTTATGCTGCTGCTTTGTGCCATTTAAGAATTGTGATTTTTTATTTTTTGCATATACCTCAGGTAAACCAAACTGCAAAGTTAAGGGCAGTGTCCTCCACACTGCCAAGAGTGCCTAATACTTCTGACACCAACTACACATGCAGGAGTTTCCCGAAACCACCCTCATATTCAATAATTTTCTCTAACAGAAAAACTCACAGAACATTCGTTACAAGGAAAGGATACAAATTAGAATCAGCCAAAGAAAGAGGGCAGAGTCTGGGAGGTTTCCACATGTGTCAGGCTTTGGTTGTCTCAGGATGCCTTATGCCCATAGCATCTATATGTGACAATCCACATAAAGTATTGTCTATCCAGGAAGCTCACCAGAGCTCTACTGTCCAAACTTTTTATTGGAGCTTCATAATGCAGGCATGATTGATCGGTTGATTGCCTGCCCATGTGGTTGAACTCAGTCTCTAAATCATATGGTTGGTCTTTCTGGATTTCAGGCTGTGGCCAGCTGCCACCCTAAGGCTATTGCATGTGACTTGGCCCCACCATGAGTCAGCTTATTAGCATAAACTGTCAGGCATGGTCCCAGGAGCTCATGATGAGTGGTGAAGACACTCCTGTCAGTCAGGAAATTCCAAGGATTTAACAGTTACTTCCCAGGAACTCGGACAAAGGCCAGATCGTTCTTTGAGCAGGGCAAAATTCTTGCTACACAGGTGGGTTTGTAAATAAGTCTCCCCTTCACCCCTCAGACTGTAAGCTCCAAAAGAACATGGATCACATCTGGTTTTGCTCCCAGTTTTATCCCTCACACCTAGCATAGTGGTTGGCAAATACTGAGAATCTGCATAACATAGACTTGGGAGGCAGCCAGTCTGAATTTGAATCTTGGCTTTTCTCTTCACTAACTGTGTGACTCTGGACGAATTACTTAACTTCTTGTTGCCTAACTGACTTCATCTGGAAATGAGAGGTAAAGATAATACCTATCTCAGAGAGTTGCAATGAGTATTGGATGAAAGAACATCAGTGAAGGTCTCAGAATAGTGCCTGGCACAGAGAAAAAAAAACTAGATAAATGTTTAATATTATTAAATGCTTGATAAGTAATTACTGATGGAATAAGTGTCTGGCACATGAAAGGTGCTAATAAATGTTTTTGAAAGAACAGAAAATAATATTTTCTTCTTTAGTAGATTTTCCTTTAATATAGTACCATATACTATATACTATACTACATACTGTATACTATATATAGTACCATATATACTGATTTGCACATCATTAATTATTCTAAAATTGTAGCTCAATAATATGCTTAAGAAAAGTATAAAAAAAGTTTCAGAGTTTTTTCACCTCTCCAGCAGGCTGTTCCCTCAACCATGTAGTGAGGAACTGAATTAGACAAGGTTCAAGATCTCTTCCAACTCCAACAACATGTTATTTGTCCTTAGGAAACAAACTAGATATAACAACAGAGAAGACCATTTTACATGGAGGCATGAAAACTTTGAATGTGTAAGTTTCCATTTTAAAAAAAGGAACAAAGAAAATATTCCATTGATTACCAAAATTCATCTTTAATATATCACAACACAAGTTTGAATTGTAGCAGTACATTTTTAATAATTTGATGAAATTTGACTCCCTTGTAAACCATACACGGTCATAGAAAATTTATTTTCATCTGTGAGAAATGGCTAGTTTTATCTTGGCACATAAACAGGCCTAATGTAAGCTTCTGGAAGGTTATTGATAATAGAATCAGTAATAGCTCCAAACAAGAGATTCAACTCAACATCTTCAAATAAAACCCCAGCAACTAGAAAAAAAAGAATCAACTTTTAAAACATTATTTTTAGTTACAAAGTAATGCATATTCATTTAACTGCAAAAACCAAATGTTTTGTCATTGCTTTATTATTATTAAGCAATTACTAAATTATTTAATAATAAAAGTAAATATGTTCCAAACACCTTTCCTGCCATGTTTATTTTCCAAAGACAGCAGATGTTAACAGTTTGTTCTGCATATTTCTATGCACATACACTCAACAAAAAAATATATATACATATGCACCTTTTACCTATGGTATTTGTAAAGTGTACTTTTTCTTGCCATTTTAGTGTTACCACAAGCAGTCACCCAGTTTGAAGAATTGGTTGGTATGGCTGAGGCTCTGCTTAAGGGTGGAGGAACCATGTCTACATCTGCATCCACCCTCTGGAGAGCAACAAACAACTCCTCGCCAGATTCATTTGCCTCAACGTGCAGTCATTCTAACTCCAGTTCACCAGATTCCTTAAAGCCTGAAGAAGAGCATCAGACTGATGAGAAACAGGTCAGGTGCAATAACCGCCTTATTGTTCTTTGGAATACAGTTAAATAAAAAATTTAAATAAGGGTAGACAATGATCATTGTTTTATCAGATAACTATTGGATAAACTAGTTTTATGCAATAGGAATATTACAATTATTAAGTACTACAAAAAAGAGGCATAAGGTGACTGGGTGTGGTGGCTCACCTCTGTAATCCCAGCACTTTCGGAGGCCGAGACGGGCAGATCACGAGGTCAGGAGATTGAGACCATCCTGGCTAACACGGTGAAATCCCATCTCTACTAAAAATACAAAAAAAAAAAAAAAAAATTAGCCGGGCATGGTGGCAGGCACCTGTAGTCCCAGCTACTCGGGAGGCTGAGGCAGGAGAATGGTGTGAACCCAGGAGGCGGAGCTTGCAGTGAGCCGAGATCGTGCCACTGCACTCCAGCCTGAGTGACAGAGCAAGACTCCGTCTCAAAAAAAAAAAAAAGAGGCATAAGGTGCTTGACCTAGCCTGGGGAAAGGGAAGGGAGGGCTTGACTTAGGAGGGGCAAGAAGATCTTCTCTGAGGAAGTCAAGATCAATCTGAGAACCAGAGGCATAAAACTGTTGTCCTTTTATAATAAAAACTAGTATTTGTGAAACAAATACCCAGTTTAGAACATTAAAGGCAAATTGGGGACAAAGATAAAGTTATTGAACTTAAAAATTCTTATACCAGTGACAGAAGGATACCTATGCATTCAGGATTATACAATTTTATATCATTGAGAGGTAAATTTCAGCCTCAGCATGCTGGCTGAACACAAGTCTTTTTCTATTTTTCTACTTAATCAAGACACAGATGCTAAAAAGACAAAGTTTTGTTAGAATCAGGTAGTCTCAGTAAATATACCATCAACCATGATAAATATTAACTAACAATCTAACATTCAAAATATTTGAATCTTAGTGTATCAGTTACCTATTGCTATATAACACATTATCACAAATTTAGTGATTTCAAATGACCCAAGTTTACTATCTTAGAATTCTATAGATCAGAAGTCTGGTACAGGTCTCACTAGACTAAAGTCAAGGTGTTAGCAGGTGTATTTCTTTCTGGAAGCTCTAGGGCAGAATCTGTTTCCTGCTCACCCAGGCTCTGGTAGAATTCATTTTCTTGTGGTTGTAAAACTGAATTCCCCACTTTCTTGCTGGTTGTAAATTGAAGGCCATTCTCACTTCTAGAGGCAATCATATTCCTTGGCTCACAGCCCACTTCTGCCATCTTCAAAGCCAGCAACAACTGGTGAAGTCCCTCTTACACTTCAGTTCTTTCCTCCCTCTTCTGTCTCTTTTTCCTGATCTACCCTTTTGCTTCCTTCTTCTGCTTTTAAGAACTCATGTGATTAGATTGAGCCCACCTAGATAATCTAGGATAATCTCCCATCTCAAGGTACTTAGTTTTAATCACATCTACAGAATTGTTTTTGCCCTGTGAGGCAACATGTTACAGATTTCAGGGATTAGGATGTGACCTTTCAGAGGGCCATTATTCTTCCTACTACATTTACGATGAAGCACTGAGTATGGGACTAAGCCTGAAAGGAACAAATCCAGTTTACATGACAAGAATTTGTATACACCTTGGAACAAATACCCCATAAATAGTGAAGAGTATCACACAGATAACACTTAACTCTAATTCCTGACATGTAAAATAGATATTAAATTAAAATGTAAAATATATATTAAAATACATATAATACATTACCTTAAAAAATGTTGACATTGTTTTCTCTTATGCCTTAACTCAATTAGTAATATATTTCTCCATATGGAACTTCCTTTTTCCAACTTCAGCTCTTTCTTATCTTTTTAGTTCCAGATTGAAAAATGGCAGATTGCCCGTTGTAACAAGAGCAAGCCTCAGAAGTTTATTAATGATTTAATGCAAGTACTTTACACAAATGAATACATGGCCACTCACAGCCTGACAGGGGCAAAATCCTCTACTTCAAGGGACAAAGCCGTAAAACCAGCTATGAATCAGAATGAAGTTCAAGAAATCATAGGTGATAATATGATTGCGTTACATTGTCACACGAATTTTAAATCATGTTACCACTCAAGGTCAAGGTAGTCCTTCATGGTCCTTTTATTTTTTAAAGTTTCTTTTTCTAGGAAAGAAAAATCTCAGGTTAGTCTAAAACTCTCATTAAATATGGGAAATTTTATAGAAAAACTTTACATTAAAAATGGTTATTAAAATAAAACTAAGTTTTATATCACGAAAAAGTTTGAATTCATACAATTTATAGCTTTGGAAACGTAAATTCTTACAATCTTTTAAAGTAAAATTTCAATAACAATTTCTACTTTGCTTTTGTTATATTTCTTATCTTTCATTCTAGAAAGATAAAGGCTAATTCGACCATCCTATTTGTGGTTTTCAAATTAATGAATCTCCTTAAATAAAATCTAGATTATCCAATTAATTTTTGACAACATCCAACAAATTTAAGGATTCTCTGAATCCCAGCTCTATATATGTCATTTCTTAATGTACAACAATGTCTGTCTTCCTGAAACAAAAAAACTACTACTTGTAACAACTGCAGTGAAATTCTTTCCCTTGGCTCACACATACTGTTAGACTGACTTTAAAAGTTAGAGAACATGGCTAGGCGTGGTTGCTCATGCCTGTAATCACAGTGGTTTGGGAGGCTGAGGCAGACAGATACAGAAAAAGATCAGTCAGAGTTTAGTTGTTTCAACTAATGTTGGGAATGGATAAAAATACATTCCTAACGTTTTAGAGCAAGAGGACTTAGAGTTTAAAGCAAGTAGGAGGATTAAAGTTAATTGCTACCATAGGATCTCAGTTGATAATACAGATCTGCTGATATCTCTTGCTTTACTTAGAAAAACCTGCCTATATATTCATCTGTTTAAATATCTCATGGGTCTTTGGGCTACTTTTGTAAAATGGAAACAAAATTATAATGTAGAATACTTGATGTTTTACCTCAGTTCATCCCCTAAGATGCAAAGGACTCATAAAGTTTCTTGTGTGTTGTTATTGGTTTTTTACAGGAGTAACAAAACAATTATTTCCCAATACGGATGATGTTTCAATTAGGAGAATGATAGGGCAAAAGCTAAACAACTGTACCAAGAAGCCAAATGTAAGCAAAAATCTTAACTCTCAGGATATTAAATAGATCCTTTTGGTAAGTCTTTTAAATCTTCAGTCCTTTCAATGTGGCAAGAAAATGTTGTAATACTTTTATCTATGGAATAGCATTTTCCAATTACTGTGCTAGAAAATACTAGTGACCTGTGAAAGGCTAATAGGTATTCTTGGTGGCAAAAGGGGAGAACTTGGAGCGGGTTTAAATTTGGAAAATGCTGGATTCAGTTTTTCTTTCTCAGAACCTCTCAGATATTTTGATACCCTTTTAACATGCCCATGTGCACCAGAAATCTCTAAGAAAGGGATATAGTGTGTAGTGTTTTCCAAATGTGTTTTACTGAGGAAATTTTTTCACAGAAATCCTGTTAACTTGGTGGTGATAGAATGGAGCCAAAGAGAGGACACATGACAATTTAAGAAGTATTTCTCTCTAAAACAGAGGAGATTTAGACCCTTGGGAAATCTCTTAGGTACATTGATGAGACTGAACTTCCGGCTCTAAAAGTGGTCTGACATTTGCACGAACTATTGGCTGAAGTGTGGAGGGTTCTTCTCCACCATCCTACATGTTGCTTCTCATGGTCTTTAAAATTTTAAATTAGTTGTTATTGTTTAATAAGGATTTTTACCAAGATGCATGTCCTATACTAAGAAAAAGAATAATTTTTTAGTGAGAGTTCTAAAGTAAATATGCTTCCTAGTCAGGCCTTGACCCAGGCAAAACTGTGAAGTGGAATTTTTCCACCCACTGTCCTGGCCAGCTCACTTGTACTTACTCTTCCTCTCTCTCTACTATTTTGATGGAAAATATATGAAACCGTGTGTATGATTGCATTAAGGTTTTCATTGATTAATAGAGGCATGTGGGTAACACATGACGGTAAGGCCCACCACGTATATTCCTTTTTTCCTTCCATTTTCCTTCCATTTCTATGTTTGACTTGTACTTTGCCTGTCCTCTGCCTAATTCCAGCCACTTTTGAGACCATTTTACTTGTCTTCATTTCTTCTGACCATATTTTAAATGACGTGTGGAGCTGAATGTAATGCAGAAATCCCCTGCCCCCCATGCCCTACACATTACTGACTACCACTCCCATCCTCCTCCCGAGAGGCTGAGGTGGGAGGATAGCGAGGTCGAGGCTGCAGTGAGCTGTGATGGTGCTACTGCACTCCAGCCTGGCGGACAGAGTGAGACCTTGTTTGCAAAAAAAAAAAAAAGTTATAAAAGATAAGGTTACCTGTATCTTTTTTCTCCAAGTGATTATAAATTTCAGTAGATTGTGACCTCACAACTTTTCAATTAGATAAATGCTTAAATATGCCCTTAGTACTTCCCATTTTGACATGAGGTTAGCCACCCAGTTACCTTGATGTATAATGACCAAATTCTCTCTCTCTCTTTTTTTTTTTTTTTTTTTTTTTTTGGAGACAGGGTTCTCACTTTGTTGCCCAGGCTGGTTTTGAACCCACGGGCTCAAGCAGTCTTCCCCAAGTGGCAGAAAGCACTCCACCCAGCAACTAATTTCCTTGTCTTTTCTTTTTTATTTTTATTTTTTGAAAACAGAGTCTTGCTCTGTAGCCCAGGTTGTAGTGCAGTGGCACGATCTCTGCTCACTGCAACCTCCGCCTCCTGGGTTCAAACAATCCTCCCGCCTCAGCCTCCTGAGTAGCTGGGACTACAGGCCCGCACCATCACACACAGCTAATTTGTGTATTTTTCGTAGAGACGGGGTTTCACCGCGTCACCCAGGCTGGTCTCGAACTCCTGACCTCAAGTGATCTGCCCACCTCAGCCTCCCAAAGTGTTGGGATTACAGGCATGAGCCACTGTGACCAGCAAGTTCCTTTTTTAAATGCTATGTTACCAGACCTCCAAGCCAAGTGGCTATCTTTTGGGGCACACTGTTATATTTCAGAGGTCTGTAAAGCATTTTAATATCCTAAACTCTTGTTTTTTTTAATATTTCTGACTTCCAAGGATAGACACAAAACTCATCCCTGACTGTATCAGTCAGCAGAATGCTAAAGAAGTGAAAGTTAAGAGATTTTTATATCAGTTTTGCTTGTACTTAACAATAGAAGTGTTATTAAATCTGCTAGCTATGGCATTAATTAAAATTGAAACAAGGAACAGACATTTTGCTATGAACCTTGTGCCTTTTGGACCTGAGCCTGGCTTAATAGTGTCAAGTTGTTTAGACTAGAAATGCATGTATTTTGAATCAGTAATGGAGATAAGCTAGAATGGAATTTTTTAAATTTGCAAATATCTTTCATTTTAAGTATGGCTGAATTCAAATTATTGCAAAAAGAACCGAGGAAAATGTGCTGGAAAAGACAGGGTCGTGTAAGACCTAATTTGGACATGCTTGATGAATTCATCAGATATAGCACCGTCTAGTGGAATACTGTTACCTTTTTCTGTTCTGAGTCATTTAACTCACAGGAGCCTATGGCCCTGCCCTGCCACCAAAAATACCCTTTGGAAAAATTACTTTTCTAGCATGGTCCCTGTAGTAGACCGTGCCCTCCCCTCAGTCCTGAGCTCAGGTTGTCACTGGTGGCTTAGATTTAAAAGGGTAACAATTTCCCAGTTATGGCTCAGGTCTGTGAGGGTAAGTCCTAAACTCCTCCCTTCTTTTTTTCATCTATTCTCTTATTCCTGTGGCTGCCCTAAAGTTGCTTGTAGCTCTCACATGCCAAGAGCTTGATTTTTTTCCAAGGTGTCTCCATGTTTCACTTCTTTCTTGCAGGCATTGAAGAAAACTGTATTTATAAGATTTACAGAATGTTAGGCTAGCACCTCTATAACATCCAACTAAGTGACCAAACAGCCTTCTCCTGAAATTTCCAAAGCGGCCTCAGGGTATACAATCTCTGGCATAATGTTACATAACATATATTATAACTTCTAGGTGATCTAATACAGTGGTGCTCAAATGGCGGGGGACGGTGGGGAGGGAGGTGTGATTTAGCCACCTTCCTCCAACACAGGGTATTTAAGAACGTCTGGAGATATTTTTGATTGTCAAAACTGGTGGTACTTCTGGCATCCAGTGGTCAGAGGCCATGGATGCTGCTAAACATTGTTATTGAATTTGGTTTGCTAGTATTTTGTTGAAGATTTTTGTATCTGGTTCATCAGTGATGCTGGCCTGTAGTTTTGGTTTTTTGTTGTGCCCTTCTCTGGTTTTGGTGTCACGGTAATACTACTTTGCAGAATGAGTTTGCAAGTATTCCCTCCTCTTCAGTTTTTTTTTTTTTTTTTGAAGAATTAGAGTAGAATTGGTATTACTGTCTCTTCAAATGTTTGGTAGATTCAGGAGTGAAGCCATCAGGTACTGGGCTTTTCTTTGAGGGAAGACTTTTTATTATAATTTTGATCTTGTTACTCCCTACTGTTTTATTGAAGTTTTCTATTTCTTCATGGTTCAGTCTTTTTGGGTTGTATGTGTCCAGGAATTTAGCCATTTCTTCTAGGTTTTCCAATTTGTTGGCAAAGAGTTTTTCATAATAGTCTCTAATGAGTCTATTTGTGTGGTCTCAGTTATTATGTCTCCTTTTCCATTTCTGATTTTATTTATTTGGCCTTCTTTTTATTTCTTAGTCTAGCTAATGATTTGTTGATTTTCTTTGTCTTCTAAAAACACCAGCTTTTTGTTTCATTGATCTGGTTTTTAAAATCTGTTTTGTTTATTTTTGCTCTGATCTTTATTATCTCTTTCCTTCTACTATTTTAGGTTCCATTTGTTTCTGCTTTTCTAGTTCTTTGAGGTTCACTGTTAGGTTGTTTATTTGAAGTCTTTCTACTTTTTTGATACAGGTGTTTATTGCTACGAACTTCCTTCTTAGTACTGCTTTTGCTGTATAGTATAGATTTGGGAGTGTTGTATTTCCATTTACATTCGTTTCAAGAAATTTTATACTGTTCTTCCTAATTACTTCATTGGTCATTCAGGAGCGTGTTATTTAATTTCCATGTGTTTGTGCATTTTCTGAGACCCTCATGTTATCAGTTTCTAGTGTCATTCCATTGTGGTCATAAAAAATACTTACTTGATATGATTTCTACTGTTTTGAATTTATTGAGACTTGTTTTGTGGCCTAGATATAGCCTCTTCTGGAGAACGTGCCATGTGCTAATGAAAACAATGTGTATTTTATAACAGGTGAAATATTCTGTGAATATCAGTTTGGCCTATGTGATCTATTGTATACTTTAACTCTAGTGTTTCCTTGTCAATTTTCTGTCTGGAGGATCTGTCCATTATTGAGAGTGAGGTGTTGAAGTTCCTCAATATTACTATATTGCAGTCTATCTCTCCCTTTAGATCTATTAATGTTTGCTTTATATACGTGGGAGCTCTCGTGTTGTGTGCATAGACACTTTTAACTATTATAGCCTCTTGCTGAAATGACTCCTTTATTATTATATAGTGACCTCCTGTGTCTCTTTTTACAGTCTTTGACTTGTACTTGTTTTACCTGATATAACTACTTCTGCTCTTTTTTGGTTTCCAGTTGCATAGCGTATCTATTTCTACACCTTCACTTTCAATCGATGTGTGTCTTTATAGGTGAAGTGACTTTCTCACAGGCAACATGCAGTTGGGTCTTGTTTCTTTGCCATTCAGCCATCCTATACCTTTTAATTGGAAAACTAAGTCAATTTACATTCAATGTTATAATTTTTCTTTGAGGCAAGGTCTCACTCTTGTCCCGGCAGTGGTGTGATCATGGCTCACTGCAGCCTCAACTTCTTGGGCTCCAGTGATCTTCCTACCTCAGCCTTCTGAGTAGCTGGGACTATAGGCACGTGCCACCACACCTAGCTCGTAAGGTAGGATATCACTATGTTGCCTAGGCTCAGTGTTATTATTGATCAGGACTTACTACTGCTGTTTTGCAGCTTGTATATTTTCTAACTCCTCTTTTCCTTTCTTCCTTTTGTGCTGTCTTCCTTTGTGGTTAAATGATTTTCTCTGGTAATATGTTGTAATTTGTTGCTTTTTATTTTTAGTGAATCTATTAAAGGTTTTTGCATTGTGGTTACTATGAAGCTTATAAAAATATAGACATAAATTATTTTTAAAAGATGGCGATTTTTATTACAAATAAGTTTTTAAAAACTGTATAAAGGGTTTTTTTAGGTCTACAGTTTAATTGCATTCACCCCACATTTTGACTTTATGTTGTCTCATTGACATGTTTTTATATTGCCTATCTCTTAATAGGTTGCTATAGATATTATTGTTTTGATAGATTTGTCTTTTGAGCTTCGTAGTGGTGTTATGAGTGGATTTTAAACAACAATTACAGTTTTAGAGAATTTTAGATTTGTCTGTATACTTAAATTTACCAGTGGATTTTATACCTTCAGATGTTTTGTTGCTGCACATTAGCATTTTTGCCTTTCAGACTGAAGAGCTCTCTTTAGATTTCTTATAAAATGAGATTGTTGGTGGTGAATTCTCTCAGCTTTTGTTTCTCTGGGAAAGATTTTATATATCCTTCACATTTGAAAGATAACTCTGCTGGATACAGTATTTTTGGATGACAGGTTTTTTTTTCCTTTGAGCACTTTGAAAATGTTGTTTCACTCCCTTCTGGCCTGTGTGGCTTCTGTTGAGAAGTCTATTGCCAGGTGAGTTTGAATTCCTTTATATGTTAGTTGCTTCTTTTCTCTGGCTGCTCTTAGAATCCTGCTTTGTCCCTGATGTTTGAGAATTTGTTACATGCTTTTGGGTAGTCTTATTTGGGTTGAATGTGATTGGTGTTCTCTGACCTTCCTGTACCTGGATATTTAACTCTTCCTCAAGTTTTGGAAAGTTTTCTGTTACTATTTTTTAAAAAGGGCTTTCTAATCCTTGCTTTTGTGTGATTCCCTCTTGAATAAAGATAATTCTTAGATTTGGTCTTTTGAGTTAATTTTCTGTATCTTGAAGGTGACCTTCATTCCTCTTCATTCTTGTTTCTTTTTGCTCCTCTGACTGTATATTTTCAAAAAGCCTGTCTTTGATTTCGCAGATTATTTTCTCCACTTGATCCATTCTGCTGTTGGGAGCCTCTAATGAATTTTTCAGTTCAGCAAATGTATTTCTCAATTCCAAGATTTCTGTTTGATTTTTTAAAATTATTCCTATCTCTTTGTTAAATATCTCTGATAAATTTATGAATTGCTTTTCTGTTTCCTGGGAGGTCACATAGTTTCCCTAAAACTGCTATTTTGAATTCTTGGTCAGAGTTCACATATCACCATTTCACTAGGGTCAGTCACTGATTTCTTTTTTTGTCTGTATGAAGAGGTCATTGTTGCTTGTTTGCTATTATTTCTTGTGGATCTACATCTATGACTTTGCATTGAAAGACTAGTTATTTACTTCTGTCTTTTTGGTCTGACTTGTTTTGGTTTTTACTGGATATGCTTCCTTATTTGTAATATACCAATTGATTTTCTGTCTTTTTTCCCAACTAGGTCACTGCCTCCTTTTTGGCACTAACTGGTGCCTTAAGCCCAGGTTTGCCTCAGTTCTAGCCAACAATCAGAGTGCTGCCTGACCTGAATGGGGGCTGTCCCAAAGAGGATATCCTGGTTATGTGAAAAGGCTGGCTAGGGGTCCATGCTCAGGGGACCTGTGGAACACACCTCTTACAGTGTAGTGCTGCTAAACAGGCACTCTGATTTGGTGCATCAAGATGATGAGGAAGTTCACTGTCCACCTTGATCTCACTTTTTGCAGTGTAGAAATTGTGAGTCAGAAAGAAATTTTCCTTGTGCTTGATGCTGGGGATATTAGGGGAGAGGATTATGGATAAGGAAGCCTGAATCTCTTACCACCTACTTGGAGCTTTTTATTTTTATTTTTATTTTTTTACTTCTCTGTGGCCTGGGAAACTGTTTCATCCTCTTACTTGAGTTCTGGGATATTGCTGGTGATAATCTTGGCACTGTATGTTTGTTTTTGGTTTTCTGTGATAGGGAGTGAAGCCAGCTTGCTTCTACACTGCTATTTTGGAACCAGAGTCCCTCAACAATTTGTATTTTTAATACAGATCTGTAGTAGATACAAAAATGAATAACTAATACAACTGTTAAAATACTATGAGAATGTTAACATAAATTTGTATTTCTTTGAAATTTGCTTTTTATAGGTATTACAGGTATCTGAAACAAAGCACCTTCAGTTCTAAATCTAGCACTGGATTTTGTTGGAGAATCGGCAGCCTTCCTGGCAGTGAGCAAGGACAGACATGTGCAGTGACAGGCTGTAAGACATATGTAACACTGCTGAGCTCTCCTAAGGGACCAACAAGCTTGCTGAAGAAGCTGCATGTAGATTCCACCCTCAGTACTAGTGATGCATCAAACCAGAGAATTTCTGCCAGTCAAATAAGCATGCAATATGGTTTCTTTGGAAATAAGCATTTCCCAATCCCCAAACACCCCTCTGTACAGTTAATTTAACAGGATAGTCAGAGCTTTTATCATATAGCAGTCAAAACTTCAGCCCATAAGATTAGTCATTGTCCTAACCAATCATTGTACATTGATTATTACCAATGACTTCCCATTATAGTTTTTGGATCTTTAGCATAAGCACATGTTTGCAAAAGTAAACAGTGAAATAATTAGTGTTGGCAAATATGGGAACAACAAAGTCACCCCAAAATCTGATAATGATGTCTAACCAAGTAATAATGTTTTAGCAATAAAATTACAGGATTATTCTGTTATCTAAAAATGTATAAAATAGGAATATGAAAAAAATGACAACAGCAAGATGTTTTATTTTAATATTAAACAATTCCACCACACTTCTGAAGAATAAACCTAAGTTTTTGTGATTGTTAAAACAATGTATCAATTTTCAGGGAAATCTTTTTGTTTATCTACCAGACATGTTCTAACTTTGTACTGCCCAAAGTATATTAAATACAGATGTGTAATATAAAGCATCAATATCACCTAAAACATCCTATATAAGATATAACCTGATAGATGGTCGATTACATTGCTATACTGCTTAGTTTTAACTGGTTTATTTTTATTGTAGCAGAAGAGAAATGACCTGAAAAAAAAGTATGAGTTTGATAATCACACACATGAAAGTACCATTTTGTAACTCAACAAAAGATAAAACATACTTCATCAAAAGGCTTCTCGCTTGGTGTCAGGTTGTCACATGTGACCACTCTGCAATGCGAAGCCATACTTCTTCAGTGCACAAAGTCATGTTTAAACTTGGAAAAGAGGATGCTACAATAGTTTCAAAGTTCAGTGTTGTGGACCCAGGAAACTTTCCGTAAGTCTTGCTTGATAACAATGTGATTGTACAAAATAAATGTTCTTAAGGAAACAACTTATGTAACATTTGCTACCTTTACTTAAACATAAATAAATCCCATTGAAAAGATAAAAGTTATTTTCTTCTTGTTTCTTTTTTAATGTATAAAAATGAGGAAAAATTTTGTTCTAGGCTAATAGCTTTTTCACTCATCCATTAAGGCATTACCATTACAATTTGACTATGTAGCTCTGACTAATTTTTCTTGTAAAGAGCCATGCTATGTAGGATATGTAGACAACATCCAGGAAAGTAAATACATTTAATATTTTTATTGAAAAAAGATAATCTTACTAAGATATATGCTATTTGCTTTATTAAAAATGCTACTTGATAATGTAAGTTTTGCCTAATAAAGGCAAATAAAATTACCTTTGCAAAACATAACTGTATTATTCAACTGGAACTTGTATGGTCTTATGTATTTTGAAATATGTTGACATCTTTATAGATAATAGAATAAATGTATTTTTGATTCGTCTTTGTAAATTGGTTCTAAATGAGTTACAAAATAAGAAAACTAATAAAACTGAAGAGAGTACCCAGCAAGCAATTAATATACATGTAGGTATCTATATATACGTATATTATGTATTCACATGTATAAGACTTAAGAATATGATTAAAGCAGAATCTTTAATAAGTAGGGAAAGGAAGGTTTATTCAATGATACTGAGACAACTAATAAATAGAAAACATTGTTATATTCCTACTTCGAGTCATATTACATAGAAACTTTCAGATGAATGAAAAGCAAAAAATGGACTCAGATGAAAAAAATGTTAAATACAAGAATATTTTTATGTTCTGTGAATAAGAAATACATTTTCAGTCCAAAGTTAGTTCAGCCAAAATGCCAAAGAAAAAACTTACTAACACATGAGTTCCTACCTGTGTGTTTTGTGATTTTCCTATACAGAGGTGATCATTTCACTAAAAACTTTACCTTGTGGTGGATATATGATATGATCAGCATTCTCGCTAGTTCTGTGACATCATCCTTCTTGTGAATGTTTTCATGCATTTATCCATTTTTCCAGCTTTATCGAATTGTTTCTTATAAAATCTTTGTATTGATGCTGCGCTACAGTCTTTCTTGAATACTTATTGTTTAGTGACATAGTTTTTCCTGGACCAGCAATTTACGGGCAGTTTCATGGATGGTAGGAGACTCCAGGGTCTTCTTTTGGGCTTTAAACCTTGCAAAGGCCCTTTCTTTGCTGTCACAGAGACCAGTGATCCTGACAGGTATGGCTTTTCTGGGAAATTTTTTTGTGCATCCTTGCTTCCTCTAGTTCTCTGATCCAAGCTGAATTTGGAAGGGTTTCCGTCACCAGCCCTGCATTTCCCAGGCCCTTCAGGACCTGTAAACAAAAGAGCAAAGTCCTTGGCTGGGCATGCAACATCACAAAACCTGTCTTTACTTAAAAAAAAAAAAAAAAAGAAAAATTAGCTGGGCATGGTGGCCTGTGCCTGTAGTCCCGGCTACTTGGGAAGCTGAGGTGGGAGGATCACTTGAGCCCAGGAGGTCAAGGCTGCAGTGAGTTATTGTGGATGTCATGGGCTCTTGATCCCATAAAGATTTGCTAAAAATAACTGAAACCGCCTTTGTGAAAATAGTAACTGAGGAAATTATGACAGTGAAAGAGATCAGACCTAACCCACCCCATCTTCCTTCTAACCTCTAAACTGTCTGTTCATTCCTGGGCATAGGCCTAACTAACCTTGGGAAAGAATTTATAGTTTAAACTCTGAAACAAAATTGATAATAGCCCTTTCCCAAAAAACGCCTTCTTGCTTGGCCACCAGTCTGCTTTTTTAGGACTAACAAATTAGCTACAAGATTAGAAATTACGGTTCAGGGGCCATGCAGCCTCTGGCTGCAAGAGTCTGAACCTCCCCAAATTCCTCCTGGGAATAACATCACTGTTGCAAAACCTAAGATCAGTGCTTGAGAGATTTTGCAGACCCTGCATTACGACAACGATGCAGCAGATGACACCACCCAGACCAACAATCTGGCTCAACCAGTTCTGCAATCCCACTCAGGAACAGAACTCAGCAAGAACTCACTTTGACCCCCTATGATTTCATCTTCAACCTGACCAATCAGCACTCCCCACTTTCTTAGCCTATCCTCGCCAAATTATCCTTAAAAACTCTGATCCCGAATGTTCCGGGAGACTGATTTGAATAATAACAACTCTGGTCTCCCACACAGCAGGATCTCCGTGAACTACTCTTTAGCCATTGCAATTCCCCTGTCTTGATAAATTGGCTCTGTCTAGGCAGCAGGCAAGGTGAGCCCATTGGGCAGTTACATCACTAACATGAGGTAGATTGATCAATAGTAGAAAAAGCATACAATGTGTTAGCCAGGATGAAACCCCGTCTCTATTAAGAAATACAAAAAACTAGCCGGGCGAGGTGGCGGGCGCCTGTAGTCCCAGCTACTCGGGAGGCTGAGGCCGGAGAATGGCGTGAACCCGGGAGGCGGAGCTTGCAGTGAGCTGAGATCCGGCCACTGCACTCCAGCCTGGGCGACAGAGCGAGACTCCGTCTCAAAAAAAAAAAAAAAAAAAAAAGAAAAAGCATACAAATTTATTTAACATCTATACACAGGAGTCTTCAGAATTGCTCCTGGCAAATCCATAGGGGTCAGCAGCAACCTCAATTTTTGCCTCCTCAGGAGAAAGAATTCAACGGAAGGGCATAAAGTAGAAGGAGACACTAAGTCAAGTTTCAGAGCGGGAGTGCAAGTTTATTCAAAAGCTTTATTTAGAACAGGAAGGAAAGGAAGGAAAGGAAAGAAAAGAAGGAAAGTACAACTTGGAAGAGGGCCAAGCCAGCCATGGACTTGAGAAACCAAATTTACCTCTTTGCATCTTTAATATTGCAACAATGTATCTGAACCTATCTTTTGGCACCTCTTTTTCACTAGTATTAAGTAGTATTATGTGTATATCAATTCCTCTGATACAGTTTGACTGATTGTGTTCATGTCTGCATGAGTGTATATTTATACTGGTTTATTTATATACCATTGATTTCCAAAAGAAGAAATATTGGCAGTGTTTGCAAAGGAACTACTATACTGGTTAATACAGATGTTGTGACTCAGTTAAATTCGAGTTTCTGAGGTAAAAGTTATAAGTTACATAGTTTATTTTTATTTGTATTTTTTGAGATGGAGCCTCGCTCTGTCAGGCAGGCTGGAGTGCAGTGGCGTGATCTCAGCTCACTGCAACCTCTGTGTTTCGGGTTCAATCAATTCTCCTGCCTCAGCCTCCCCAGTAGCTAGGATTACAGATGCCCGCCACCATGCCTGGCTAACTTGTGTATTTTTAGTAGAGACAGGGTTTCACCGTGTTGGACAGGCTGGTCTTAAACTCCTGATCTCAAGCAATCCACCCGCCTCGGTCTCCCAAAGTGCTGGGATTACAGGCATGAGCCACTGCACCTGGGCAAATTACATATTTTATTAAAGAAACGAAGATGCAAGAAGTTGCTCAGCAAAATAAAGGTTTTACTGCATTAAATTCTGGAGGAAATTTTAATAAGGAATATCATGTAAAATTTTACAATGGTCAATCATATTTGTTTTACAGCAAATGTAGAAGATGTTGACTATTGTTCTAGACTAAAAATAGCATAGACTTGGGTTTTACTTCTGTTTCTGACACATCCAAACACCATACCTTTGGACAAAATACCATTTTATTTATCTCAGTTTAGTTAATTATAAAATAGGGATGATACCACTTACTCACAAAGTTTAGATTTGAATGAGGCAATGTATATCAGGTATCTGTTGCATGGTGGGTTTAAGCATATCTTAATTCACATAAATCTCTTCTTACAATGATTTTCAAGAAAAACTCAAGGGCATACCACTAAGTTTACCCGCAATGAAAGTAATTTTACAAGGGGTAAGCAAATATCTGCAAGGTTCATACCTTCTGGGAGTTTGGTATAAACCAAAAGAACACTTAAGTAGCTGGCAAGGTAGATGGAAGACATGTGTCTTGAAATATTTTTCTTGAACTTTGGCCAGGAATGAGCAAGGGCAGCTTGGAGGTTAGAAGCCAAATGGAGTTGGTTAGGTCAGATCCCCTCCACTGTCAACATTTTCTCACTGTTATAACTTTTGCAAAGGTGGTTTCATTTTCAGGAAGTATACTTTTGTTGATGCTCACTGAGATCTACCATTCATAAAGTACCTTGACATTCTCTTTGCATTTTTGCCCAATTTAACTTCTAACAGCAACTTTTAAAAGTCTTTGGATTCTGTAGAGATTTTCGGTCACTTACATCACTAAAAATACCAGACCAGGTATTTTGTTTTTACTGCTGTTGCTCTGTTTTTATTTCTCTGTGTTGTTTTTTTCTTATTTCTTAGAGGAGCAAAAAGGTAAGAAAGTCCACTTTCATAATCATACAGAAGAGTTAGATCCAGTGCTTCTACTGCAGGATTGCTGGTAAAGATGACTGCTCAGTTAAATTTGAATCAGATGAGAAATGAATATTTCTCACTATATCTCATGTAATATTTGGCATAACCTTACACTAAATTGTTATTCGTATGAAATGCAAATTTAACTGAGTGTCCTGCGTTTTTTTTACTAAATCTGGAAACCCTGTGTTACAATGAAGACTAATATCACTCTATTTCTCGTTCTTTTATTCAGAAAATATCCCTCCATTCTCTCCAAGGGTCCTTTAATTTTCTCTTTCCCCAACACAGTAGAATTTGATGGAAATGTGCTTTGTTGCATATCCTTTTTTATTCATTGCACTGGGTACATGATGGACCCTTTCAAACTGGATTCTTATGTCCTTTAATTCTGGGGACATACAGAGATATAGATGTAGATATTTCCAGTATTCCAATTAATTTGTCAATTTAATGATAATATGTTGATTCTGTTGATTTCCTATCTTTATAATTTGTTAATCTCCTTGCTTCTTTCTTTTTTCTGCTTTCTGGAAGATTTTACTATATATTTTAAACCCCTCTATTAAATTATTTATTTTTTCCATCAAAATTCTAATTTCCAAGAGTTTTTTCTTCTTCAGTGATTATTCCTTTTTCATAAAATTATAGGCTTATATGTGCATGCTGTATTGCTATAAACTGGATGTTTGTGTTCCACTCCCCATCCCTCTGCAAATTTATATTTTAAAATCTAATCCCTAAATTGAGGGTATTTGGAGGTGGGGTCTTTGGGAGGCTCTGCCCTCATGAATGGAATTAGTGCTCTTACAAAAGTGGTCCCAGAGAGGTCCCTCACCTTTTCTGCCATGGAGAACACAGCAAAAAAACAGCAGTCTGTGAACCAGGAAGCAGGCCCTCACCAGACACTGAATCCGCTGGCACCTTCACCTTGGACTTCTTAGCCTTCAGGACAATGAAAGATAAATTTCTGTTGTTTATACACCATCCAGTCTATGATATTCTGTTATAGTAGCTCAAGCTGACCAAGATAACTACCTGTATCTCTCTGACAATTTTTATTACTGCTGTCCTTCTTTTTGAAATATTTTTCCATACAAAATCTGTTTCACCCAAGATTTCTTACTATTATCATTTTGGTGTCTTTTTCCTTATGACACTCTTACTATAATATCTATAATTTTTGTTTTTTTCTTTTGTCTGATGGGTCTTTAGATAGGAACCCAGCTGTTTTGTTGAGATATTCATACATATAAGCTTATGCTGACAATTATTTATTGGGACTGAATATTTCTCCAAAATGATTCTGTGGGTCTTCTGCTTGCTCATATTTTTCATACAGGACCAAAAAAGGGGGCTAGAAGTGACAATATTCCAAAACCAGACTTAAGTGTCTGCAGCTCCCCTATTCCCAGAAATACACCTAGAGTCATGGGCCTTGGGCATCTCCTGTGACATTCAAATAGGGAATGTCCTGTGAGTAGATGCCTTCCATAAGTCACCTCCTTTTCCACCTGAACTTGTATTGGTGACAATAAAGGTATAATTTCCACTTAAATCTAGGGAGAGTAGATTTTGAACGAGGCCAAATGCAGATTTGAGAGTTACATTTAAAGAATTTCTAAACCTTCAGGAGAATGACATACATTTAAGAAGGAATTTTGAATAGTCCTCAGTACTAAAAGTCTCAGTTTCCCTGATTTAAGCCAATTCATGCATTTATTAGTATGTCCCTCAGGAACAAGCACTTGATTATAAAAGTAAGTTTTCTAGAGAATGATACATCTGAAGCACACAGGCATACCTCAGAGATATTGCAGGTTTGGTTCCAGACCTCTGCGATACAGCAAATATCACAACAAGCAAGTCACATGAATGTTTTGGTTTCCTGGTGCAAATAAAATTTATGTTTACACTATACTGTAGTGCAATAAATTATGTCTTTTAAAAGTACATATCTTAACTTAAAAATACTTTATTGCAGCTAGGTGCAGTGGCTTACACCTATAATCTCAACACTTTGGGAGGATCACTTGAAGCCAGGAGTTTGAGACCAACCTGGACAACAAAGCAAGACCCTGACCTCATTTCTACAAAAAACAAAGCAAAGAAACAAAAAACTTTATTGCTTAAAAATGATAACGAGTATCAGAGCTTTCAATGAGTCGTAATCTTTTTGCTGGTGGGCAATCTTGTCTCCATGTTGATGGCTGCCGACTGATCAAAATGTTGGTTACTGAAGGTTAAGGAATCCGTGGCAATTTTTCAAAATAAGACAGCAATGAAGTTTGCCATATTGATTATTTCATGAAAGATTTCCCTATGGCATGTGATGTTGTTTGATAGTATTTTAACCACAGTGGAACTTATTTTGAAATCAGTCAATCCTCTTAAACTGACATGGCTTTATTAGCTAAGTTTATGTAATATTTTAAATCCTTTGTTGTCATTTCAACAATGTTCACAGCATCTTCACCAGGAGTAGATTCCATCTCAAAAAACTACTTTCTTTGCTTATCCATAAGAAGCAACTCCTCATCTGTTCAAGTTTTATTATGAGATTGCAGCAATTCACTCCCATCTTCAGGCTCCATATCTAATTCTAACTAAGATTCGAATTAGAATTAGAATTAACTCTAGAATTAATCTAACTCTTGCTATTTCCTCCACATCTTCAATGAGTTCCTTCGCTGAAGTCCCAAACCCTCATACTCACCCATGAGGGTTGGAGTCAACTTTTTCCAAACTCTTGTTGATGTTGATATTTTGACCTCCTCCTATAAATCACATATATTAATGGTATCTAGAATAGTTAATCCTTTCCAGAAGGTTTTCAATTTACTTTGCCCAGATCCATCAGAGGAATCACTCTCGATGGCAGCTATAGTCTTATTTTATTTTATTTTTTTTCTGAAGCTGAGTTTCACTCTTGTCACCCAGACTGGAGTGCAGTGGTGCAGTCTCGGCTCGCTGAAACCTCCACCTTCCAGGTTCAAGTGATTATCCTGCCTCAGCCTCCTGAGTAGCTGGGATTACAGGCGCCTGCCACCTTGCCCTGCTAATTATTGTATTTTTAGTAGAGATGCAGGGCCAGGCTGGTCTTGAACTCCTGATCTCAGGTGATCCACCCGCCTAGGCCTCCCAAAGTACTGGGATTACAGGCATGAGACCCTGCGCCCAGCCTGAAATGTATTTCTTAAATAATAAGACTTGAAAGTCAAAACGACTCCTTGACCCATGAGCTAAAGAACGGATGCTGTTTTAACATGCATGAAAACAACATTAATCTTGTTGTACATCTTCATAAGAGCTCTTAGATCACCAGGTGCATTGTCAATGAGCAGTAATATTTTGTAAGAAATCTTTGTATCTGAGCAATATGTCTCAACAGTGGACTTAAAATATTTAGTAAATGCTTCTGTAAACAAATGTACTGTCATGCAGGCTGTGTTGTTTTTCCTTTCCTTTCCTTTTTTTTCTTTTTTCGAGACTGAGTATTTTGCTCTTGTCACCCAGACTGGAGTGCAGTGGCATGATCTCAGCTCACTGCAACCTCCGCCTCTGGGGTTCAAGTGATTCTCCTGCCTCAGCCTCCCAAGCAGCTGGGATTACAGGCACGTGCCACCACGCCCAGCTAATTTTTGTATTTTTAGTAGAGACAGGGTTTTACCATGTTGGCCAGGATGATCTCAATCTCTTGACCTCGTGATCTGCCTGTCTGGGCCTCCCAAAGTGCTGGGATTACAGGCGTGAGCCACCGCACCCGGCCAGTTTTTCCTTTTCTTGGAGGCAGTGACAGTGCTGAGAAAGCACCTCTTATGGAGGAGATGGAGTGGGGCGGGAGAGTGGTGGAGAAGGTTGGGGGAAGGAGAAAACAGAAGCTGCTGGAGAAAAGGAAAGAAGCCCTCCAATGGATCCCTCTTCCCCGCATCTCTATGAAACACATCTTCAGCTGCTGGAAAAAGGGCATGGAACTCAGTTACCCTTCAGAGCCCTGGTGAAGCCCCACTGCAAGAAAGAGAAAGAAAAAGAAAAAACAGTTACCCTGCAGGGAAACAGAACATTTATTGGGCTCATACCAACAGCTGCGGGAAAACTGGATCACCAGGAAGTCCCCAGTCTGAGACTCAGGGGTGCATTGCTTGAGATAGTCTTAATCAGAATAGAGAATGCCGCCTGTCAGCCATGTGTGGTGGCTCATGCCTGTAATCCCAGCACTTTGGGAGGTGAGCAGATCCTTGAGCTCGAGAGTTCAAGACCAGCTGGGGCAATGTGGTGAAACCCTGTCTCTATAAAAAGAAGAAAAAAATACAAAAATTAGCCGGGCATGATGACATGTGTCTGTGGTCCCAGCGACTTGAAAGGCTGAGGTGGGGGAATTAATTGAGCATGGGTGGTTGAGGCTGCAGTTAGCCGTGATACCACTGCATTCCATCCTAGGGGACAGAGCAAAACCCTGTCTCAACGACAAAAAACAAACAAACAAAAAAACATCAAATAACAGGTAAGGGCAATCTACCCCTGGACTGCTGGGAGATGGGTAAAAGCTTGGGGGAGTGGCCTTTTCTAAGGAACATCAAAAAGAGAAGACCTAAAGTTTGAGGCTGGAGTAGACGCTGAGATAAACCCTCTAGTAAGCCAGCCCCCAGCCTAAGCACAGAGCAATCTGAAGCCTGATGTGCAGTGAGAGAAGCATGACAACAACAAAGTCCACACCTCACCCACCTCCTAATTAGACTGGTTCACCTCCTCACACTAAAGGACTACCAGAAGGAAAGAAGTACTATTTCCAGGCAGGAAACTACTAAACTGAGGGTTTTGATTTGGATCAAAATGAAATATTGAGGATTGGATTTACTCTCCCAACTAAAACACTATATAAAATACATGAAACAGCAGCCTTCAACATATTGCATGTCAAACACTGAAGGACAGTGATCCTCAGAAGACAGAAAACCTTAAAATTGACCCAGCTTTTTCCTGGAGGAGGTTTCTAAGCCAAGAAGCAAGGAAGAGAAACCCAGGAATAGCCTGTTGGTCTCCCTAAATTGAGGAGATGGACTTGAGAGTCCAGGGAAGCCAAGGTAGTTAGAGCACACAGAGAAGACCACCAGAGAGGAGACAGCCAAAGAACTCCAGAGATCTGCAGAGGGTGTGCCTTGCAACTGAGTCTCATCAGCACATGTATGTGAGAAAAATATCCAATCAAGAGCAAACACTGCTCAGATTTCAGAGGATGCTGCCTGCCAGATTTATGATTCCTACTGAAAGCTTCAGGTGGGGAAGGACACATGACTTGGAGTCCTTCCCTGCCTCTCCCATCTGTCCCCATTTTTCACTGACTGAAAATCATCAGACTTTCAGTCACCTCTTGAAGATACATTATTGATATTGAATTCTTGTGTTTGGCTTTCTAGACTATTTGCAGTCTGACAGTTTGTACCTTTAATGGCAGAAGTTATTCAACAATGAGCTGATCACATGACTCTATTAATCTTACTTTTTCCTGTTATATACTCCTCAGTAGTTTGATTGTTGTCCCCAAAATGTGATTATAATGGGGTGTCCTCATAATGGGATTATCTTTATTAGGCTGCTACTGAATATGATTGGAACAAGAGGTGTGGGAAGTTATACAAATCTATTTTGAAAATTTTGAACATTCAGAATTTTGCTTTGGCCTAGCTTCATGCATTGTTCTTCTTCCATTATTCTTTTTCCTACAGTCTGGCTTAAGAGGGCCTAGGAGATATCAGACTTAATTCTGGTTAAGTTGTATAAAAATGCTTTTCTACGAAAATATTTTTCTCCTTCTTACACCCAAATCCTCTTGACAAAAGTTCTGAGTCAAAGTAGGAAATAAATGGGAAAGAAACATGAGGCGAGACACACAGAGTGTGTAATACTCAAGGAAGAGCAAAAACTTTGGTTCCCAAAGAGGTAAATTTTAGACTCCAGAAAAAGTGTGGGGGTGGTGGTTGAGAGGGGGAAGAAATAATGATTTGTTTTTATTTTTAAGAATTGCCTGTGGAAGCCTTCTCCTCCTGAAAAAACAAAAATACTATCAGTGAGCAGGTGGAGCAAGATGGGCAAGTAGAAGCCTCCACCGATCTTCCTTCCTGCAGGAATACCAAATTTTACAACTATCTACACAAAAAAGCATTTTCGTAAGAACCAAAAATGAGGTGGATGATCACAGTAACTGGTTTTACCTTCACATCACTGAAAAAGGCACTGAGGTGGATAGAAAAGACAGTCTTGAATTGTTGACACCACCCCTTCCCCATCCACTAGCAGTGGCCACATGGCATAGAAAATCGTGCACTTAGGGGAGGGAGAGCACAGCAACTGGGGGACTTTACGCTGGAACTCAGCGCTGCCAACATGTGGCAGAACTTAGCCTGCGCCCACAGAGGGAGCATTTTATAAAGCCCTAGCAAGAGGGTATTCACCCATCCCAGCAGTTGCAACTGAGTCTTGGCTAGCCTCACAACCACAGGCTAAACTGCTCTGTGATCCTAAATAAACTTGGTAGGCTGTCTAGGCCACAAGGACTGCACCTTCTAGGTACATTGTGGAGCTATACTGGGATTGCAGCCAGTGGATTTAAGGGACACATGACCAAGTCAGAGAGCAGCTGGTGCAGCTAAGGGAGTGCTTGCATCACCCCTGCCCCAACCCCAGGTAGCACAGCTTGCGGGTCCAAAAGAGACCCCTTCCTTCTGTTTGAGGAAAAGAGAAGGAAAAGTGAAGAGGACTTTGCCTTGCAACTTGGATACCAGCTCAGCCACAGCAGGACTGGGTACTGGGTATCAGTCATGAGGCCCCCTTTCCAGGCCCTAGCTCCTGGACAACATTTCTAGACACACCCTGGTCCAGAAGGGAACCCACTGCCTTGAAAGGAAGGACTCAGTCCTGGCAAGATTCATTACCTGCTGACTAAAGAGCTCTTGGGGCCTGAATAATCAGTAGTGGTAACCAAGTAGTACATGCTGTGGGCCTTGGGTGAGACTCTGAGAGGGGCTGGCTTCAGGTGTGACCCAGCTTATTCACAGCTGTGATGGCTACAGTGAGAAACTCCTTCTGCCTGAGAAAAGGAGAGGGAAGTATATAGGGGACTTTGTCTTGCAGCTTAGGTACCAGCTCGACTACAGTGAGGAAGAGCACCAAGTGGGCTCGTGGGGTCCCCATTTCCAGACCTTGGCTTGTGGATGGTATATCTAGCCCAGGGATGGACCTGCCCTGGGCTAGAGGGGAGTCCAGTGCTCTAAAGGGTGAGTCCCAGGACTGGTAGCATTAACCACAAGCTGACTAAAGAGCCCTTGAGCATTAAGGGAACATTGGCGGTACTGTGGCAGTACTCCCTGTGGGCACGTGGTGGTGGTGGACATAGGGGGAGGCCCTTCTGCCTGGGGAAAAGGGAGGGAAGAGTGGGAAAGACTTAATCTTGTGGTTTCAGTGCCAGTATAGCTGCAGTAGAATAGAGCCACCAGGTATATTTCTAAGGTTTCTGAATCTAGTCCCTGGGTCCTGGACATCATCTCTGGACCTACCTGGGGCTCAGGGGAACTTGCCACCCTGAAGGGAAGGACACAAGACTGGCTGGCTTCACTACTTGTTGATTGTAGAGCCCTGGAGACTTCAGCAAATATAGGAGGCAGCCAGGTAGTGGTTACAGCAGGCCGTAGGTAAGACTCAGTACTATGCTTGCCTCAGGTTTGACCCAGCCCAGTTTCAGTAGTGGTGGCCACAGCGGTGCTTATGTCACCCCTCATCTAGCTTTGGGAAGCTCAGCACAGAGGGAGGACTCTGGGAGAAAGTAAGGGAAGAGAGCAAGAGTCTTTGTTTGGTAATCCAGATAATTTTTCTGGATCTTATTCAAGACCACCAAGGTGGTACCTCTATGAATCTGCAAGAACTACAGTGTTACTGGGCTTGGGGTGCCCTTAATGTCGATATGGCTGCAGTGACCAAAAACTTAGATTACAACACCCAAGTCCCTTCAAATACCTGGAAAGCCTTTTCAAGGTGTACAAACTAGCCCAAACTGTGAAGACAACAATAAATACCCAACTCTTTGATGCCAAGACAGCAAGGAACATACACAAGCATCAAGATCACTTTGGAAAACACAACCTCACCAAATAAACTAAATAAGGTAGCAGGTGCCAATCCCAGAGAGACAGAGATATGTGACGTTTCAGACAGAGAATTCAAAATAGCTGTTTTGAGAAAACTCAAAGAAATTCAAGCTAACACAGAAAAGGGATTCAGAATCCTATCAGGTAAATTTAATAAAGAAATTGAAATAAGTAGAATCCAGCAGAAATTCGGGAGTTGAAAAATGTAATTGACATACCGAAGAGTCTCTTAGTAGTAGAGTTGATCAAACAGAAGAAAGAATAAGTGAACTTGAAGACAGGTTACATGAAAATATACAGTCAGAGAGGACAAAAGAAAGAAGAACAAAAAGAATGAAGCACACCTACAAGACCTAGAAAATAGCCTCAAAAGTGCACATCTAAGAGGTATTGGCCTTAAAGAAAAGCTAGAGAGAGAGAGACAGGGGTAGAAAGTTTATCCAAAGGGGGCAGGCACGGTGGTTCACGCCTGTGATCCCAGCACTTTGGGAGGCTGAGGCAGGTGGATCAGGTCAGGAGTTCAAGACCAGCCTGGCAAACATGGCAAAACCCTGTCTCAACTAAAACTACAAAAATTAGCCAGGCATGGTGGCAGCTGCCTGTAATCCCAGCTACTCAGGAGGCTGAGGCAGGAAAATCACTTGAACCTGACAGATGGAGGTTGCAGTGAGCCGAGATTGCGCCACTGCACTCCAGCCTGGGCGACAGAGCGAGACTTCATCTCAAAAAACAAAACAAAACAAAACAAAACAAAAAAAAAAAAAGAGAGAGAGGGAAAGCTTATCCAAAGGGATAATAACAGAGAACTTTCCAAAACTAGGGAAACATACTATTATCCAAGTACAAGAAGATTATAGAACATCAAGCAGATTTAACCCAAAGAAGATTACCTCAAGGCACTTAAAATCAAACTCTATGTTTAAGAGACATAACTTAAAGTAATAAAAGCCTTCTATGACAAACTCATAGCCAACATTACACTGAACAGGGAAAAGTTGAAAGCATTCCCCCTGAGAACTGGAATAAAACAAGGATGTCCACTTTCACCACTTCTGTTCAACATAGTACTGGAAGTCCTAGTCAGAGCAATCAGACAAGAGAAAGAAATAAAGGGCATCCAAATTGGTAAAGACGAAGTCAAACTGTTGCTGTTTGCTGATGATATGATCATATACCTAGAAAACCCTAAAAACCCATCCAAAAAGCTCCTAGAACTGGTAAAAGAATTCAGTAAAGTTTCAAGATACAAAATTAATGTCCAAAATCGGTAGCTCTGCTATACCAACAGCAACCAAGCTGAGAATCAAATCAACAACTCAACCCCTTTTACAATAGCTATAAAAATTAAATACATAAATACAATAAGGTACTTAAGAATATACCTACCCAAAGAGGTGAAAAACCTCCAGAAGGAAAACTACAAAACACTGCTGAAAGAAATCATAGACGACACAAACAAATGGAAACACATCCCATGCTCATGGATGGCCAGAATCAATATTGTGAAAATGATCATACTGCCAAAAGCAATCTACAAACTCAGTGCAATTCCCATCAAAATACTACCATTATTTTTCACAGAACTAGGAAAAACAATTCTAAAATTCATATGGAACCAAAAAAGAGCCCACATAGCCAAAGCAAGACTAAACAAAAACAAGAAATCTAGAGGCATCACATTACCCAACTTCAAACTATATACAAAGCCATAGTCACCAAAACAGCATAGTGCTGGTATAAAAATAGGCACATAGACCAACAGAACAGAATAGAAACCCAGAAATAAAACCAAATACTTGTAGCCAACTGATCTTCAGCAAAGCAAACAAAAACATAAAGTGGGGAAAGGAAACCCTTTTCTGCAAATGATGCTGGGATAATTGGTGACCCACATGCTGAATTAAACTGGATCCTCATCTCTCACCTTATACAAAAATCAACTCAAGTGCATCGAAGACTTAAATCTAAGACCTGAAACCATGAAAATTGTACAAGATAACACCGGAAAAAACCTAGACACTGGCTTAGGTAAAGACTTCGTGACCAAGAACCCAAAAGCAAATGTAACAGAAACAAAGAAAAATAGACGAGACTTAATTAAACTAAAAAGCTTCTGCACAGCAAAAGAAATAATCAGCAGAGTTAACAGACAACCCACTGAGTAGGAGAAAATCTTCACAATCTATACATCCGACAAAGGACTAATATCAAGAATCTACAAAGAACTCAAACAAATCAGCAAGAAAAAAAAAAAAACCCATTGAAAAGTGGGCTTAGGACATGAATAGACAACTCTCAAAAGAATATATGCAAATGGCCAACAAACATATGGAAAAAATGCTCAACATGGCTAATTTTCAGGAAAATGTAAATCAAAACTACAATGCGATTCCACCTTACTCCTGCAAGAATGACCATAATCAAAAAACCAAAAAATAACAGATGTTGGCATGGATGTAGTGAAAAGGGAACACTTTCACACTGTTAGTAGAAATGTAAGCTAGTACAACCATTGTGGAAAACAGTGTGGAGATTCTTTAAAGAACTAAAAGTAGATCTACGATTTGATCCAGCAAGCTTACTACTAGGAAAAGCAATACCCACAGAAGAATAAGTCATTATACAAAAAAGATTCTTGCACATGCATATTTATAGCAGCATAATTTGTAATTGCATAAATATAGAACCATCCTAAATGCCCATCAATCAACAAGAGAATAAATAAAATGGTGTATATATACATACACACACACACACACCCCCCCACCATGGAAGAGTACTCAGCCATAAAAAGGAGCAAATAATGGTATTCACAGCAACCTGGATGGAACTGGAGACTACTATTCTAAGTAATGTAACTCAGGAATGGAAAATCAAATGTTGTATGTTCTCACTCATAAGTGGAAGCTAAGCTATGAGGACACAAAGGCGTAAGAATGATACACAGGACTTTGGGGTATTCAGGGGAAAGGGTAGGAGGGGGTGAGGGATTAAAGACATTGGGTACAGGGTACACTGCTTGTTCACCTTCGAAGACACCTTCGCTGTAGTTCAGAGTCCTTTTCCATTCTATTTTAGTAGAGCAACAGCGAAGGAAGACACCTACTAAACAGCGAAGGAAGACACCTTCGCTGTAGTTCAGACTCCTTTTCCATTCTTCATCCACGCGCTGGGAAGTCGCGCGCCGCGGTCGCCCGGCGGGTAGGAACTACCATCCCAGCATCCTACGCGGCGCAGGGAAGGAAGCCCGGGAATGAGAGAAAGCGGCTCTGAGGGGATAGCGGGCCAGTGAGGGCCGCCGGTGTTTTGAAGCGGTTTTCGTCTCTTTCCGCTGGGGGCCTCGGAGCTCACGCTGGGGCGGGTCCCGGTAGCGCGAGGCGGTGCAGGGCGGGAAGGGGAGTCGTGGCGGCTGCGGCGGCGGGGACAGCAGCGACGGCGGCGGCAGGGACAGCAGGAGCAGTGGTGCTGTCAGCACGGCCGTCGGAGACATGGGAGACCCGGGGTCGGAGGTGAGTAGTCGAGTGAGGGCGCTGGGGTTCTCAGAGGCGAACCGCGAAGGGTTTGTGTTTTCTGCGGTCTGAGGCCTGGTGCTCCATCGCAGCCTCTGGGCGATACCTCTTCAGCCTCTTGGGCCGAGCCCAGCCCTGGGGCCTGGTGCGTGTCTGAGCGAGGAACCCGCAGCAACAATGGCCGCCCGTCCCCCCGCACGGGGCCCGGCGTTCGTTGTGGCCCCCGCTGGGCCAGTGGGAGCGACGTTTTAAGGCAGGATTGCCCTTCGGTGTTGAGCTTGCGTTCCTTCTTCTGGAGTAGATAAGGGGAATTCCAGAGTCCTCCTTCTGGAGTAGATAAGGGGAATTCTGAGAGGCTGGTACTGCGTTTTCAGCGTTGGGTGCCTGCAGCTCCGCACATGCTGTGGCAAGAGCCGACTGCTCGAGTTCTGTTCCTGGTCGGGTTTGCGTGAAATTGTGCTCAGTTCGTTTTCCTCAAGAGCTCTTTGTTTTTAATTGTTCCTTTCGGAAACGCTCTGTTCCTACAAGAATGTGGCTGAACAGATAAGCATGTTTTGGCTTGTTTTTATAGATAATAGAATCTGTCCCTCCAGCTGGCCCTGAGGCATCTGAGTCAACAACGGATGAAAATGAAGACGACATTCAGTTTGTCAGTGTAAGTAGCAACTGATGATTGGGTTTTTCCCAGAGTAAAAGACTATGGTGGGCCCTTATGTAATTTTACCTCACCTGGTCATTTAATGTTTATGAGTGTCTAATACATACTAGACACTGTGGAGCGTGGCACAGGATTGGGATCTTTACCAAAAGAGCTGTCTGAGCCACCCCCGTAGCCATCACAAAGAGCATGGCCTAAAGAACGTGCTGTACACTTAATCTCACCCCCTACCTTTCATTTAGACTTAAGATAAAACGCTGGTCTCTAAGACGCTGTTTTGAAATGGAGCAAGAGTAACTTCTAAAGGCGACACGGAGGAAGGAGCAGCTAATGATGAGCAAGGTCGTAGAAAACAGGAAGGGTTGCGAGAGCCCAGAATCTTAGCGTTATGGTGCTTCTAACATGAAGGCAAATAGCTCGAAGATTTCGCTAACCTCTGAGATCATCATGTTACAGCATAGTACAGTTGATGCTCATAATGAAGAATCCTGCATCACTGGGAACATGCTCTATTTTTCTGAGTTTCTTCCCTTTGGGACAGTAGTTTCCAAGCCTTAGTAAGTATAGACAGGCAGATTGCTGGGCCCCGCTGCAGACCTACCGAATCAGAATTTCAAGGTGGGGCCTAGGAATTCTCATTTTCAGACAAGTGCAGGGACATGTGGATTTCTGAGCACACTTTGTACAGCATTGGTTTCCAAAGCAGAAGGAGGTGTTTTATGATGTATTTTGGGATGATTTTCATCCATAGTTATTGGAGTTTTAGAAAGGCTTTGTGTAAAGTGGTATCTCAGCTACTAGGCAGAAAATAGTTCTGTCCCAAACTCCTCTTTTGGAATGCCGTAGTTAGTTGCAGTTTGGTATTCAAGCTGTAGAAGTTTTCTTTAATGGAGTGTCTAATGTTTCTGTGTTTTTTAGTTTTTGTAGGTTTAGGGTGACTTTGTAAGTCACTTGTTTTTTAAATTAAAATTTCCTCCCTAAACATTGTTTTGTTAACATCGTTGTTTTCGTTTTGTGTAGAAGTTCTTTACACTGTCACTTTCTGGACATTTTTCCCAATTAATATTGTGTGTATATTTTGTTCCTGACATTTGGGAACCTTTCTAAATATTGATGGTACCAAGGGGGATTATTTGCCTACTCTGCCTTCACGGTTATGGAGTAAGCAACGTAACTCGAAATCGAAGAGCAGTGGTTTCTGTTTTTTTTTAATGAGAAACATTTGGGAAGAAGATTTCATGGGTCTTTAGGAAAAATAATTCTGGTTCCTCTTAACTGGTATAAAAACAGGAATAATTGGGACAGATGATCTTGATGAGTTTTGTGCATCTGTATGTAGAAGTGACACTCGTCTGATTCATGATCCATGTATCATTGAGAAACACAGATGGGCTGTACAAAATTAAGTTTGGAAAAGTAAATAGGTATAGATTTGTGTAATATCCTGAGGAACAAATCACTATATTTTAAATTCTGAGTTAATATATAGGCTGTGTTTAGCTGAGGTTTAAATTACTTTAAATGTTATTTTAAATATAAATATTCTTCTGCATCTTTTCATAAAATATTTTGTGTATCCAGCATGATAGAACCCTTTATATTTAACCCTGTTCAAAATAGAGGATCAAAGGTTTGACAGCTCTTATATGGAAAAGTGACTTACATGCTGTCAGTGTAATTGCAGTACCAGAAAGAACATAGTAAAACATCCCTGTTGCATTTCAGTGGTGCCACGTAAAAGACAATAACTTAATTCTACTTTAAAATGCACTCAGAGACAACTTTCTTTTGTAACCCCATCCTATACTGGGCTCTACCAGGATATGCTTATTTCTCTGTGTTTTTTATAGTACCATCCAGTAAAGATGCAATGCTGCTGGGTATAGTTCTCTATTTGTGGGTTCTTCATATTAAAAGAAAAAAAAATGTGTTACGTCTTGATATATTCTGCTTTGGATTCCTTAGTCTTTTCATATAAATGTTGATTATCCAGGCTTCATTCTGCGTTGTGGCACAGAATCCTCTTTGTGTTCTGTCATGTACCTAGCCTCCAAAATAAACAATATGCTGAAAGAAAGGAATGATGAAAGATTTGGGGATATAAAAAGAGCCCTTACCTTGATGTAAATTTTATTGAAATATAGTACATATACAGGGAAGTTTACTTCCTCCTTGCCATCGCTATTTTTGTACCACATTGCCATTTGTCTAGATTGATTATCTTGTTTGTATTCTTCCCACATACTCTCCTATGTGGTTAACCTTCTTGAAACAGCTCTAATAATGTTCCCATCTTGATGTTATTTATTGATTCCTTTGCCTATAGAATAAAATCTAGACTTTTGACTAGGGCATTTATGGCCTGGTCTATGATGAGGGTAGTGTATATGTAAAGAAAGGATCAAGAAGATTCAGAGTTTGATGTTTGGCTGTATAGTGATGTGGAGGATAAAGCAGGGTTATCAGAGACCTTTGTTATTTTGAAGTTAGCTATCTAAGAGATTACTGATAATCGTTTCAGTTAAAAAAAATTGTACTATGAAATCTATATCTTTTTTTTTTAATGAGGTAGAGCCGGGGGTGGGTTTTTCACTGTGTTGCCCAGGCTGGAGTTGAACTCCTGGGCTCAAGTGATCCTCCTGCCTCAGCCTCCTGAGCAGCTGAGACTGGCACTGTGCCTAGCTGAAATCTGTATCTTTTTAAATCAATGTCTGTGCTATTTCCCATTTTGAAAGGAATCTACATGCAGGAACATTATTACATGTTAATGTACTCTGACTCTTTTCCCATGCTTTTTTTTTTTTTTTGAGACAGTGTCTTGCTCTAAATTTTATCTAGGCTGGAATGTGATGGCATAATTATAGCTCACTGTAGCCCCACCTTCCTGGGCTTCAGTGATCCTCTCACCTCAGCCTCCCAAGTAGCTGGGATTACAGGTGTGAGCCACAACACCCATCTGATTTTTTATTTTTGTAGAGTTGGGGTCTCACTATGTTGCCCGGGCTGGTCTTGAACTTCTGAGCTCAAGTGATCCTCCTGCCTTGGCCTCCCAGTGTGCTAGGATTACAAGTATGAGCCATTGCTCCTAGCCCCTTTGCCCCTTTTGTTTCTAATTAGTCTGTGCCACTTGCAAGATTTTCTTGAGAATCTTTGCCGATTCCAACTAAAAAAATCTCCCACTAATTGTTAAATTTAAGTTTAATTTGAATGATTGTTCATGACTTGTAAATTTGCCCACTTCCTTTTTAGGAAGGACCATCGAGACCTGTTCTTGAATACATCGATCTGGTCTGTGGTGATAATGAAAACCCTAGCACCTATTATAGTGATGTAAGCACATTATATTTGTGTTTGTTCAGTTTTCTTGTTAAGTGCAGTAGTGTGTTGGAGGTGGCTTGAACTGGATCATAAGAACTAATTGTTGGCCAGGCATGGTGGCTCTTGCCTGTAATCCCAGCACTTTGGGAGGCTGAGGCGGTTGGACCACTTGAGGCCAGGAGTTCGAGACCAGCCTGGCCAACAAGGTGAAACCGCCGTCTCTACAAAAAATACGAAAAATTAGCCAGGCATGGTGGCACGTGCCTATAATCCCTGCTACTCTGGAGGCTGAGGCAGGAGAATAGCTTGAACCTGGGAGGTGAAGGTTGCAGTGAACTGAGATTGTGCTATTGTGCTCCACCCTGGGCAACAGAGCAAGACTCCGTCTCAAAAAAAAAAAAAATCTAGTTGTTAAACTTTCAGAAATTTTGTGAGCTGATTGTAAACAGAGCAGTTATTACAAATTAAAGTATATAAATGTACAAGTACATAAATGTTCATTATATTTAACGTAATACTTAATACATCATTTCTTGCTATCTGTGCACTTGAGGTTATTTGCATCTATAGGTAGAAAAACTATTAATAAATGGTGTCCTGCTGCAGTATTGGTAGAACATTACCCCATTGTAATCAGTAAAATACAAACTAGAGTTTGAGTTATTATTTGTTGATTAAATTTAAGAAAGTGAAGGATAGAATGTTAATGCAGATTAAATTTTAAAGCGTGATGTGTCTCTGCTAGACTAAATGCGATACAAAAAATTGAGGAAGTTGCTTTGCAATATTCCAAAACTCAGCCAGGCGTGGTGGCTCACACCTGTAATCCCAGGACTTTGGGAGGCCAAGGCTGGCAGATCACTTGAGGTCAGGAGTTCGAGACCAGCCTGCCCAATATAGTGAAACCTCATCTCTACCAAAGATACAAAAATTAGCCGGGCATGGTGGTGCATGCCTATAGTCCCAACTAATCAGCTGGTGTGGTGGCGTGTGCCTATAATTTCAGCTACTCGGGAGGCAGAGACATGAGAATTGCTTGAACCCGGGAGGTGGAGGTTACAGTGCACTGAGATCGCACCACTGCACTCCAGCTTGGGTGACACAGCAAGACTCCATCTCAAAAAAAAAAAATTTTTTTAACTCTTCATTAGTTCAGAAGGATGTTGATGTCATTGATGAATGAGTAAAACTCTAATATATGTCTTTATTGTTTCACTTTCATCTTATTCATTAATGTAATTGAAAATATTATCCACCCTTCATGTTGCTACTACAGTCAGCCCTTCATATACTGTGGGTTCCACATCCGTGGATTCAGCCAACTGTAGATGGAAAATATTTTTTAAAATAATAAATAAAAATACAATAATAAAAAACACATTAAAAAGTAATATAAAAACTATTTTGTGGCATATTATATTAAGTATTAAAAATAATCTAGAAATGACTTAAAGTATACGGGAGGATATGTAAAGGTTGAGTGCAAATACTTCATTTTATACAAGGGACTTGAGCATGGGAGGATGTTGCTATGGCGAGGTGCAAATAGCATACTTATTTGCAAATCATATGACCAACCTTTTTGCTAATTGGATGATAATAATTCATAGTCAAATTTTGTGAAACTGTTGTTGGTTGTAGAATTTTAAAAATTAATAGTGGTTTTTTCAAGAAATAGCAAGTTATATTGATGTTATAGATATAAACTGAAAATCAGGTTAAATGTTTAAGTTTAAAATTTATTTCCAAAATTAGATAAAGAATCACTAAGAGAACTTTTTACATTATTTTTGAATTTTACTTACATATGTAAAATTATTTTTCAGATTCTGTTTCCTAAAATGCCAAAACGACAGGGTGATTTTTTGCATTTTTTAAATATGAAGAAGGTGAAAACAGACACAGAAAATAATGAAGTGAGCAAAAATCATTGTGAATTGTCTAAGGCAAAGGAACCACATTTCGAGTATATTGAACCACCAATCATTGAAGAAAAGCCATCACGTTCATCAAAGGAAGAAATAGATAATCTTGTGCTTCCAGATTGTTGGAATGAAAAACAAGCATTTATGTTTACAGAGCAATACAAATGGCTTGAAATAAAAGAAGGTAAATTAGGATGTAAGGATTGTTCAACAGTTCGGCATTTGGGATCGAAAGCAGAAAAGCATGTCCATGTGTCCAAGGAATGGATTGCATATTTAGTAACCCCTAATGGCAGTAATAAAACTACTAGGCAAGCTTCTCTACGAAAAAAAATTAGGGAACATGATGTTTCTAAAGCCCATGGTAAAATTCAGGATTTGTTAAAGGAATCAACAAATGATTCAATTTCTAATTTAGTGCATAAACAAAATAATAAAAATATTGATGCTACTGTAAAAGTTTTCAATACTGTTTACAGTTTAGTAAAACATAATAGACCTTTATCTGATATTGAGGGGGCAATAGAATTACAGGAAAAAAATGGAGAGGTAAATTGTTTGAATACACGTTACAGTGCAACAAGAATAGCAGAACATATTGCAAAAGAAATGAAGATGAAGATATTTAAGAATATTATAGAAGAGAATGCCAAAATCTGTATCATAATTGATGAGGCATCTACAGTTTCAAAGAAAAGCACCCTAGTGATTTATCTCCAGTGCACAATTCAGTCAGCTCCTGCACCTATTATGTTATTTGTGGCTTTAAAAGAATTGGTGTCAACTACAGCAGAGTATATTTTCAATACATTATTGACTACTTTAAATGATTGTGGTTTTACAAATGAATATTTGAAAGCAAATTTAATTGCATTTTGTTCTGATGGTGCTAATACAATCCTGGGAAGAAAGTCTGGAGTAGCTACAAAATTGTTAGAAAATTTTCCTGAAATCATCATTTGGAACTGTTTAAATCATCGATTACAATTGTCACTTGATGATTCTATATCTGAAATAAAACAAATTAATCATTTAAAAATATTTCTTGATAAAATTTATTCTATTTATCATCAACCTAATAAAAATCAAACCAACCCTCTAGGAACTGTAGCTAAAGAACTTGAAACTGAAATTATTAAAATTGGTCGGGTAATGGGACCAAGATGGGCAGCATGTAGTTTACAAGCTGCTACTGCTGTATGGCATGCATATCCTATATTATATATGCATTTTTCTCATTCTTTCTGTGGTTTGGCAAAGAGATTAGCTAACATTAATTTCTTACAAGACCTTGCTTTAATGATTGACATTCTTGAAGAATTTTCAGTACTTTCAACTGCATTACAGTCAAGATCAACTAATATTCAGAAAGCACAAAAATTGATCAAACGTACCATAAGAGCTTTGGAAAATTTAAAAATTGGTACTGGAAAGTATGAATCTCAAATTGAAGATTTGATCAAGTCAGATAAGTTTAAAGATATTCCATTTAATAAAAACAATAAATTTAATGCTCTTCCTAGGAATATATTACTAGACAATATAATTCAGCACATGAACCTACGCCTTTTATCTGACGGAAACCATGAAAGTATTTTTAATTACTTTGATTTGCTAGAACCTTCTACATGGCCTTATGAAGAAATAACTTCACCATGGATAGCTGGTGAAAAAAAATTATTTCATTTGTGTGAAATTTTAAAATGTGAAGTTGATTTGAATGATTTTCGGGAATTTGTAAATAATAATATAAAATCAAACAATGTTTCAATTCCTGCAACTATACAAAAAGCTAAAAAGATAGTTAGCACCATTGCAATCAATAGTGCTGAAGCTGAAAGGGGTTTCCATTTAATGAACATAATTTGTACAAGGGTGAGAAATAGTTTGACAATAGATCATGTGTCAGATTTAATGACAATAAATTTATTGGGGAAAGAACTAGCAGATTGGGATGCAACACCATTTGTAAAATCCTGGTCAAATTGCAACCACAGGTTGGCTACAGATACAAGAGTTCGGCAAAAGTCAACAAAAGTCTTCCATGAGAATCAATTGGCTTTATGGAACTTACAATAGAATATTGTGTATGTTTTCAAACACCGCATGTTCTCACTCATAGGTGGGAACTGAACAATGAGATCACTTGGACTCAGGAAGGGGAACATGACACACCAGGGCCTATCATGGGGAGGGGGGAGGGGGGAGGGATTGCATTGGGAGTTATACCTGATGTAAATGACGAGTTGATGGGTACAGCACACCAACATGGCACAGGTATACATATGTAACAAACCTGCACGTTATGCACATGTACCCTACAACTTAAAGTATAATAATAATAAATAAATTTAAAAAATAAAAAAATAAAAAAAAAAATAAAAATAAAAAAAAAAGAATATTGTGTATGTTTTTTATCATCTGTAAATTATGTACTGCACATCCTTTATGTACATAAAGGTTTTTTTTTTTTTTTTTTTTTTTTTGGAAAGCCAGTTAAACTTTTGTCAGCACGTTGCTGTTTAAAAGGCGTTCTCTAAGAAGATAATCTTGAAGATTGGTTTTAGGAGCTATAGGTTTTTAGACATTGGCCCATGTTTCCTAGAATGGGTCATAATACGTATTCCATGAAGTTCTGTACAGAACAAACACTATTTATAATTTTGTACTGTTTTACTTTAAGGATGCAAAAAATAACAGGACTCAGATAAGTTCTAAGCCCTGGAGGTTATATCAAATAAAAGAGAAATGGAATAAAAACTATAAGCCTTTTGGCTCTTGTCTTTCTCATTTAAGGACTAAAAGTAAAATTTTAATGTATTTAATTTTACCTAAGAAAACTGAAACGATGTAAAATATTTTTCTGCTTAGCTTTACTGTTTTTCAGGTGGACATTTTACTCCGTTACCTTGCATAAGATATGGTTGTAGTGTGCCTGTCAAACTTGTGTGTCATTTCCAGTATTGAATATAAACGTATTGCTCATAGATATGATACTGCTGTCAGCAGATGGATTCAATGCAAGTTATTTTTTCTATGAATTGATGTAACATCATGTGTATCAGAATATTTTATGCAAACAACAGGAATTACAGTGATTCCTGTGTAAATTGTAACTGGTAATTGAAATACTTATTTTAATCATGATTAAATTATTTTTCTAGTTTACACATGAATATGAGCAAATTTTTAAATTTAAAATGAAGGCATACTGAAAAAGAATCAAGTGGAGATGCAGAACCTAGTACAACTGGAACAGTAAAGAGACTCGAAGGTATGTTGCAGATTTGACAATGAATGGCAATTGCAGTTTGCTGTGGCAGAGCAAAACAAGCTGCTGTTTAAGAAACAATTAAAGATGAAGTAGGAAAATTGAGACTTCAGCAGATGTAGAATGAATTGGGTAAATTATATTTCATATGCCAAAAAGAATCAATGAAATTAAGTCACCTGAAATCAGAATTAACAAGAGTTTTTAAAAACAATTTTAGAAGGAACTAAAGTTGTAAGTTTGGCCAGATGTGAAATAGCTGAGATTCTTTTTTTGATGTTATTTTTTTCAAGAAGGAGTTTCGCTCTTGTTCCCCAGGCTGGAGTGCAATGGCGCAGTCTTGGCTCACTGCAGCCTCTGCCTCCTGGGTTCAAGCGATTCTCCTCCCTCAGCCTCCCAAGTAGCTAGGATTACAGGTGTGGTGCCACCACACCTGGCTAATTTTTTTGTTGTTGTTGGTGTTGAGACAAAGTCTCACTCTGTCACCCAGGCTGGAGTGCAGTGGTGCAGTCTCGGCTCACTGCAACTTCCACCTCCCGGGTTCAAGCAATTCTCCTGCCTCAGCCTCACAAGTAGCTGGGATTACAGGTGCCCGCCACCATGGCTGGCTAATTTTTTGTATTTTTAGTAAAGATGGAGTTCGGCCTTGTTGGCCAGGCTGGTCTCAAAAGTCCTGACCTCAGGTGATCCGCCCATCTCGGCCTCCTAAAGTGCTGGGATTACAAGAGTGAGCCACCATGCCCAGCAGAATAGCTGAGATTCTTGCGTGAAAGAATTAGGGTTTTTTTTTTGGATGGGAGAGGGGAAGGTCTTGCTATATCACCCAGGCTGGACTGCAATGGCTCGCTGCAGCCTCTTCCTCCTGGGCTCAAGCAGTCCTCCCACCTCACCCCTGAGTAGCTGGGAATACAGGTACATGCCACCACACCCAGCTAATTTTTATATCTTTCTGTAGAAATGGGGTTTTGCCATGTTGCCCAGGTTGATATTGAATTCCTGGGCTCAAGCAGCCTTCCTGCCTTGGCCTCCCAAAGTGCTGGGATTATAGGCATGAACCACCATGCCTGGCCGAGAACTAGTTTTAAATGGATAAATGTGAAAATATTTCAGTTGACGAAATTGTTAGAAAATTATGAGTAAAAGCCTAAATAAGATGTGTTATTAAAAAGAACAAGGCCTTGCCGGGCGTGGTGGCTCATGCCTGTAATCCCAGCACTTTGGGAGGCCGAGGCAGGTGGATCACAAGGTCAGGAAATCGAGACCATCCTAGCTAACATGGTGAATCCCATCTCTACTACAAAAAATTAGCCAGGCGTGGTGGCATGTGCCTGTAGTCCCAGCTACTTGGGAGACTGGGGTAGGAGAATCGCTTGACTCCAGGAGGCAGAGGTTGCAGTGAGTCGAGATCACACCACTGCACTCCGGCCTGTGTGACAGAGTGAGGCTTTGTCTCAAAAAAAAAAAAAAAAATACAAGGCTTTTTGTTAAGCCACCAAACAATTGCTTTTAGAATATAGGGCCTAGCAATATTAAAGATTAATTGATTCTAAATCTGAAAAATCATAAGTACATTTCTGTAGTTTTAGAACAGTTTCATAATTTGAGAAACTACCCAACTAACACACTATGTTGTGTCTCATAGGACTTAAAAATTATGAAGAAATGATTTCAACTGATGGCTTCAAAAGTCAAGTTTATGGCCGGGTGCAATGGCTCACACCTGTAATCCCAGCACTTTGGGAGGCCGAGGCGGGTGGATCACCTGAGGTCAGGAGTGTGAGACTAGCCTCACCAACAAAGTGAAACCCCACCTCTACTAAAAATACAAAAATTAGCTAGGCATGGAGGCAGGTGCCTGTAGTCCCAGCTACTCGGGAGGCTGAGACAGGAGAATTGCTTGAACCCGGGAGGCGGAGGTTGCAGTGAGTCAAAATCGCGCCACTGCGCTCCAGCCTGAGCGATGGAGCGAGACTCCATCTCAAAAAAAAAAAAAAAGGCAAATTTATGCAGCTTTTTTTTAATAATTAACTTTTAATTATTATTATCATTATTATTATTTTGAGACAGGGTCTTACTTTGTCGCCCAGGCAGTGGCACGATCTTGGCTCACTGCAACCTCTGCTTCTAGGCTCAAGTGATCCTCCCACCTCAGCTTCCCAAGTAATAGGGATTACAGGCACATGCCACCACCATCGGCTAGTTTTTGTATTTTTGGTAGAGACAAGGTTTCCCCATGTTGCCCAGGCTAGCCTCAAACTCCCTGGTTCAAGTGATCCACCTGCCTTGGCCTCCCAAAATGCCGATAGTACAGGCATCTGCGCCCATCTCATGATAGTACACTGCACCCATCTCATGCAACTGTTTTAAAATCTCTACCCATGTTATAACAGTTTCAGCTAAATGAGAAAAAAACTACTTTCTGTCACAATAAATGGCACTCCAGCTGAGTTAGGTTAAAAAAAATCAGATTCCATTAGAATTTTAAAACAAACTTGATGTTTCTGTTATTTCTTCATTCCACTAAATGATATGGTTTGACAATATTTATGCTCAGTTTTTTTAAAATAGTCTCTACAACAAATTGTCACTTGTTGGGTACAATTAAGTGCTCATTGTATAAGTGCACATGGTACAAATCAACACCAGCTTATAGGATTGCGGAAAGAATTAAGAGATTAATTTAGTGATCTTATGTACCCTGTCGGTCATATTGTGGAAGAGCTCTACAAAACTTACTGTACTGTTAACTCCAAGATTTTCTTCCAGTAACAGGAATGCTAGCCAGATGTTTAATAATCAAAGACCAAAAATGGCAGTTTAATTTTTCTACCCAATATCCTATGGCATACGAATGATCTAAATTTGAAGCTCCAAGGATAGGAAAAAGCTTACATGTGCCTGTCCTAGACAAGTACTAGAGTTTATATTGAAATCAAAACTTCTAAAAATAAAAATCAGTAAGATTAATTTTACTCATTTTTCTAACATGAGTCAGTATGCTTGAATTTTTCATTGTATTTGATAATGTCATGTAAATTTACTGTAAAAACTAAGAAAAAATTTTAAAATGCATTATTGATTAAATTTAGGGTTGCTTTTCAGTATACTCAGTAACTCTGAAGTCAGTGTTAACAGTACTGAGCTTACATAAGATTTATTGAATTTACCTAACTTAGGCAAATGTTTTCAAACTGATATGCTTTTGGTCCGAAGTCAAATCAATTATTTTGAAAAAGATAAATGGGATTTTTTTTTAGTGTGGATATGAAAAATAAAAGAAAATGATAACTATGTTTGGAACAATTTGGGTTTGTGAGTCTACTTTGTCATCGGTGAATTTTATGAAATGTATATACACATCAAGTATGATGAAAACAGGAATTGAGATGTGCCTTAGGTGTGAAATACACATTAGATTTTAAAGACTTAACGTGCAAATTATCACATTTAATAACTATGTTGATAATATGTTGAAATAATATTTTGGATATATTTGGTTAAATAAAATAATCACTGTATTTTAGAATTACATATGTGGGCCAGGCACAGTGGCTCACACCTGTAATCTCAGCACTTTGCGAGGCAGAGGTGAGCGGATCATGAGGTCAGGGGATCGAGACCATCCTGGCTAACATGGTGAAATCCCATCTCTACTAAAAATATAAAAAATTAGCCGGGCGTGGTGGTGGGCGTCTGCAGTCCCAGCTACTCAGGAGGCTGAGGCGGGAGAATAGCATGTACCCAGGAGGTGGAGCTTGCAGTGAGTCGAGATCACCCCACTGCACTCCAGCCTGGGCGACAGAGCGAGACTCCGTCTCAAAAAAAAAAAAAAAAAAAAAATTACATATGTGGCTTGCAGTATAGTTGTATTAGACAGCACTACCCTATATGATAGTTATTCTCAAAACCAAGTTTCACCAATCTAGACCTTACTGTTGACTTCAGGATCCATAGTCAACCGTCCTTTCATCAGTTTCACATTGTTGTTCCATAGGCATCTTAAACTGAATAGGTCCAAAGCTGAATTTATTCATCCCTCATCATACCTGTTTTGAAAAATGGGCCAGGCCGGGCGCGGTGGCTCAAGCCTGTAATCCCAGCACGTTGGGAGGCCGAGACGGGCGGATCATGAGGTCAGGAGATCGAGACCATCCTGGCTAACCCGGTGAAACCCCGTCTCTACCTAAAAATACAAAAAACTAGCCGGGCGTGGTGGCGGGCGCCTGTAGTCCCAGCTACTCGGGAGGCTGAGGCAGGAGAATGGCGTGAACCCAGGAGGCGGAGCTTGCAGTGAGCCGAGATCGCGCCACTGCACTCCAGCCTGGGCGACAGAGCAAGACTCCATCTCAAAAAAAAAAAAAAAAAAAAAAAAGAAAAGAAAAATGGGCCAACCATTTCCCTTGATGCTCAAACTAGAAATGTAGAAGATATTTGAAACCTTTTATTCATCCACCTTGCCCTGTCTCTTCCACCTCTCCTACTGTAGTTATCTTGGTTCTTGGTTCAAGTCGTTATTTTTCTTGCTTAGAATAATGTAATAACTTTCTAACGAGTCTGTCTGCCTTCATTCTTGCCCCTTGTTAATACTAACATATCCTTCATACTAAGGATTGACTATTCAAAAGTTTACATTTATTTTTATATAACTTTTATTAGGAAGACATTCAGACAACTAGATCTAGAGATGGCTACAGTCTGCTTGAGTAGCTCAATAGTGTCATTGTTGTGTTATCTGGGGTGATTTTGGTCTTTCCCTCGTAATTGCAGGATGCCTGGCACAGTTTTAGGGATGCTCGATTTAAGACAACATGGCAAGTCCTGGATCAAGCCCTGTGTATTCATCAGGAAGTCAAAAGCTTTGCCAGAAGCTTTTCCAAACAGACTTATATTTCACTGGCTAGAACTGTGTCAGCATGGCCATACTCACTGCAAGGGAATGTTGGAATGTAAGCTTTTACCTTCCATAGCGTCTGTATTAGAAGTAGACAATGGAGAAAGAATTGGGAATGGGTGGTTGGTTAGCTGGTCTATGAAGTCTAACATATTTCTCTACTGAAAAGGTTTTACTGGCTCCCCACTTTGTTCAGGATAGTTTAAAGTTATAATGAGTCTGTGCCCTCTGTCTGATACTGAGCTCAAGGTAACTGCCACTGGCCTGGTTATGAAAGGGCAATTTAAAGATTATCTAATTGGGTCTCTTTGTTTTGTAGGTAATAAAACTGACATTTCAAGAGGTTTAGTCAATTGCCAGGGTCACAGTTTGTTATGAACAGATAGCCAAAGTTATTGAATGTTTTGGGAACTGAAAATGTGATTTATTTATTTATTTTCATTATAGAAACTGGGTCTTGCCATGTTGCCCAGGCTGGTTTTGAACTCCTGGCCTCAAGTGATCCTCCTGCTTTGGCCTCCCAAAGGGCTGGGATTACAGGCACGAACCACTGCACCTGGCCTGAAAAATGTGATTTTAAATTATGTTCCACCTTTTTTTTTTGAGACAGAGTCTTTGCTTTGTCGCCAGGCTGTAGCAGAGTGGCACGATCTCGGCTCACTGCAAACTCCAACTCCCTGGTTCAAGCGATTCTCCTGCCTCAGCCTCCCAAGTAGCTGGGATTACAGGCACACGCCACCACGCCCAGCTAATTTTTGTATTTTTAGTGGAGACGGGGTTTCACCATGTTGGCCAGTCTGGTCTTAATCTCCTGACCTTGTGATCCGCCTGCCTCGGCCTCCCAAAGTGCTGGGATTGCAGGCATGAGCCACTGTGCCTGGCCATGTTCCACCTTTTAATATCAAAATGGCCTGGGAGAGTTGACTGATGTCTCTGAGTATTAATTTATCTTTCAACAAGGATAATAATTGTATCTTGAACAGTTCTATTTATTTATCTTTTGAGACAATGTCTCACTCTGTTGCCTAGGCTGGAGTGCAGTGGCACAGTCATGGCTCACTGCAGCATTGAACTTCCAGACTTGGGCAGTCCTCTTGCCTCAGCCTCCCAAGTAGCTGGGACTACAGGCACGCACCACCATGCCCAGCTAATTTTTAAATAATTTTAGAGACAGGGTCTTCTTCTGTTGCCCAGGCTGCTCTCAAACTCCTAGGCTCAAGTGATCACCCTGCCTCAGCCTCCCAAAATGCTGGGATTACAGGTGTGAGCCCCCACACCCAGCCTAGTTTCAGGTTTTATGGGGCCTGTTGGTTATTGAATTTGACACACTCTAAGAAAAATAATCCCACAAAATTGTGAATATACCATTAGAAATGATTTGAAATATTTATTTAGATTAAGAAAATAAATCATCATAATCTTCACAATATTTAAAAGTTAATATTACAAAATATAGAGGTGAAAAATACATGATTTTTTTATTTATTTCAGCTCTACAATTATTTTTTCCTTCATTTTGTTTTTTTTTCTTTTCTTTTTTTTTTTTTTTTTTGAAACAGGGTCTCACTCTGTTGCCCATGCTAAAGTGCAATCTCGACTTACTGCAACCTCCACCACCTGGGCTCAAGAGACCCTCCCACCTCAATCTCCTGAGTAGCTAGGACCACAGGCAAGTGCCACCATGTTGGGCTAATTTTTGTATGTTTTTGTAGAGACAGGGTTTCACCATGTTGCCCAGGCTGGTCTCAAACTCCTGAGCTCAAGCAATCCACCTACCTTGGCCTCCAAAAGTTCGAGGATAACAGATGTGAGCCAGATTAATGCCTGGCCCCTAGTTTTCTTTTGGTTATATATGCATTGATTGTCTCCATTTGACAATTCTGTAATATCTTTTTCTATAGAGGTACAGAAGGATAATTTACAGTATCCTCTAGCATAGTTGATGGAAATTTGCTTTTTTATTTTTGACAGTTTACATAGGTTTCTTTCCAATTCTCCACTGTGATTAATATACAGTGTAATTTTTAGGATTATTATCACATATGGGGAAACTCCTATTAAGAGTCACATCTGAACTACAAGATTTCACAGCATTTCATTTTTCCCTGGAGTGACTGCTCTTAAATATTGTTTGAATTGACCATTCAAAGTATTCCCAGAAGACTTCCCAACTGAGATGGCCAGCAATAGTTTAACTATACATGGAAGAAATTTCAAAGTACACAAATATATCCCAGTCACTCTTTAACAAGAGCTCAGAAATGTCTACTGCCACTATATGGTTAAAACAGGAAGGGAAAATACACAGAAGGTGCAGCTGAAATGAAAGAGATGATAGTCTTAACTGACTATGGTAAAAATATTTTTGTGGTCGGGCACGGTGGCTCACACCTGTAATCCTAGCACTTTGGGAGATTGAGGTGGGCGGATTGCCTGAGCTCAGGAGTTCAAGACCAGCCTGGGCAATATGGTGAAATCCCATCTCTACTAAAATATAAAAAATTAGCCGGGCATGGCGGCGTGTACCTGTAGTCCCAGCTACTCGGGAGGCTGAGGCAGGAGAATTGCTTGAACCTGGGAGGCGGAAGGTGCAGTGAGCCGAAATTGCGCCACTGCACTCCAGCCTGGGTGACAGAGCGAGACTCTGTCTCAAAAAAAAAAAAAAAAAAAAGCAAATTTAACAAAAATATATAAATGTGAAGAGATATTTCTGTGGCTCCTTTTTTGGAAGGTACCCCTTCAAGTTTCATAGTTATTCTGCCTCTGACCTAGCTCTTTTGGTTTTTTGGATTCTTGAATGAGGTAAAGCAGACTTGGGAAATTGTTAGACACTTAATAAGTAATCAACAAATGTTACTAGAAAAATGATAGAATTGTGGATAATTTTTTAAGCTGGTTGCTGAGTATTTGTATATGGAAGGGGGGGTTTGTTTTACTTCCTATTTAAAATTTTCCCAGTGAAAGTATTTTTAAAATCACATGAGATAAATGTAAAATAATTTAACTTTTTCTATGCTGGAATCCTCTAAATAGATTATGTTATTTTTATTTATTTATTTATTTTTGAGATGGAATCTTGCTCTGTTCCCCAGGCTGGAGTGCAGTGGCACAATCTTGGCTCAATGCAACCTCCTCCTCCCATGTTCAAGCAATTCTCCTGTCTCAGCCTCCTGAGTAACTTGGATTACAGGTGCGCACCACCACACTTGGCTAATTTTTGTATTTTTAGTTGAGACAGGGTTTCACCATTTTGGCCAGACTGATCTCAAACTTCTGACCTCAAGCGATCTGCCTGCCTCAGCCTCCCAAAGTGCTGGGATTACAGGCGTGAGCCACTATGCCTGGCAGATTATGTTATTTCTAAATAATAATAGCTATTATTAACAATTTTTATTTTTAAGCAAAAACACCTAGTAGATATAAAAACAACTTACAAATACTTCAAATACTATAAAACAATACTGTGAATTGGCCCTTTTAAAAAAATTTGCTTTTTAAGATATTATATGTACTTGAAACAAAGTTCTAAATACAGCATTGGATTTTGTTGGAGAATCTGCAGCCTCCCTGGTGGTGAGCACACAGAGACATGTGCTGTGTAAGACATCAGTAACACTGCTGGGCTCCCCTAAGGGAGCAACAGGCTTGCCAAAGAAGCTGATGTAGATTCCACCCTGTGTAACACAGTGATGCATCAATCCCGAGAATTTCTACCAGTCAAATAAGCATGCATAACGGTTTCTTTGAAGATACATATTTCTCCATTCCAAAAATATAGTTGATGTATGAGAAAAAGTTAAGTTATATTCCTACCTCAAACAAAATTCTAGAAAAAATTAAAGATGGAATAAAGAATAAAAGTTGAAGTCATAAAATAAAAATAAGCTGATGAATATTTTTGTGTTCTCTGAATAGGAAGGATATTTTCAATCCAAAGGTAGTGCAGCCAGAGTGCTCCAACAAACCTTAACCAACTCATGAGTTCTGCCTATATGGAGGTGAACAGTTCATTAAGAATTTTACTCTGTGGTAGATGTGTGGTCAGCATTTTTATCTCTTCAATGACAGCATTTTTCTTGTGAATGTTTTCCATGCATTTGTGAATTTTGCAGCTTTCTCACATTTTTTCTTATAAAATCTTTGTATTGATGCTGTGCCACAGCATTTCTTGAACACATATTTTAGTGACGTGGAGTTTCCTGGACCAGCAGTTTGCAGGTGGATTTATGGATGGTGGGAGGACCGGGGGTTTTCTTCCAGGCTTTAAACGTTCCAAGGCATTCTCTTTATTGTCATAGAGACCACTGATTCTGGCAGATGTGGCTTTTCTGGGAAATTTGTGTGTGTGTATCCCTGTTCTCTGATCCATAGTGAATCTGGAAGAGCTTCTGTCACCAGGCCTGCACTCCCCAGGCCCTTCAGCACCTGCAGCTTCATGTGAGCCTTTCACCTCAGGGAGTATGTTTTTGCTGGGCCTTTCTGAGAGTGCTGCTAAGAGCCCTCTAGATATTCTCTGTGCTTTTTCTCTCTGCATTCCATCCTCATGACTTTTGCTGAAGCTTAGCTTCTACAGCTCTGTGCCCACTCAGTTGTTAGATTTTTGAGTTGACGATTTTGCATTTCCTGGTGAGTTCCTCCTTTTTAGGAAGTATTGTTTGGCTGAGGCTCTCAGATTTGCTATTCATAAAGGACTTTGATATTCTCTTTGCATTTTCTTAATTTTAATTGCTTTTCCTTTTGACTCTGCAGGATTTATGTGACCTACCTGCTGAAAAAAAAAAGGGCAATTTTTTAAAATCTTCTATATTTTGTTCCTAAATTTTCCTTGTTACATTGTTTGCTGTCTCAGAGGAGAAGGAGAAAGAGGGTAAGGCTACCTACCAATGTGCTAGGTAAGATTGGCCGGGTGCAGTGGCTCATGCCTGTAATCCCAGCACTTTGGGAGGCCGGGGCAGGTGGATCACCTGAGGTCAGGAGTTTGAGATCAGCCTGGGCAACATGGTGAAACCCCGTCTCTAGTAAAAATACAAAATTAGCCGGGCATAGTGGCACATGCCTGTAATCCCAGCTACTCGGGAGGCTGAGGCAGGAGAATCGCTTGAACCTGGGAGGCAGAGGATGCAATGATCTGTGATCGTGCCTTTGCACTCCAGCCTGGGCAACAAGAGTAAATCTCTGTCTCACCAAAACAAACAAACAAAAACAAAATAAAAAGAACAAAACTCTTAAGATTTTGATTGGAATTATACTTGAGTAATTTTCAAATCTGGGGAGAAGTTATATCTTTACAAAATTTATTTTTCCGGGGCGGAGCAAGATGGCCAAATAGGAACATCTCCAGTCTCCAACTCCCAGCGCGAGTGACACAGAAGACAGGTGTTTTCTGCATTTTCAACTGAGGTACTGGGTTCATCTCACTAGGGAGTGCGGGACAATCAGTGCTGGTGAGCTGCTGCAGCCCGTCCAGCGAGAGCTGAAGCAGAGCGAGGCATCGCCTCACCTGGGAAGCTCAAGGGGGAAGGGAATCCCTTTTCCTAGCCAGGGGAGCTGAGACACAACACCTGGAAAATCAGGTAACTCCCACCCCAATACTGTGCTTTACCAAGGATCTTAGCAAACAGGCACACCAGGAGATTATATCCCACACCTGGCTGGGAGGGTCCCACGCGCACGGAGCCTCCCTCATTGCTAGCACAGCAGTCTGTGATCTACCGGCAAGGCAGCAGCAAGGCTGGGGGAGGGGTGCCCGCCATTGCTGAGGCTTAAGTAGGTAAACAAAGTGGCTGGGAAGCTCAAACTGGGTGAAGCTCACAGCAGCTCAAGGAGTCCTGCCTGTCTCTGTAGACTCCACCTCTGGGGACAGGGCACAGCTAAACAACAACAACAACGACAACAAAAAAGCAGCTGAAACCTCTACAGACACAAACGACTCTGTCTGACAGCTTTGAAGAGAGCAGTGGATCTCCCAACACGGAGGTTGAGATCTGAGAACAGACAGACTGCCTGCTCAAGTGGGTCCCTGACCCCTGAGTAGCCTAACTGGGAGACATTCCCCACTAGGGGCAGACCAACACCCCACACCTCACACGGTGGAGTACACCCCTGAGAGGAAGCTTCCAAAGCAAGAATCAGCAGGAACACTCGCTGTTCAGCAATATTCTATCTTCTGCAGCCTCTGCTGCTGATACCCAGGCAAACAGGGTCTGGAGTGGACCTCAAGCAATCTCCAACAGACTTACAGCTGAGGGTCCTGACTGTTAGAAGGAAAACTAACAAACAGGAAGGACACCCACACCAAAACCCCATCAGTACCTCACCATCATCAAAGACCAGAGGCAGATAAAACCACAAAGATGGGGAAAAAGCAGGGCAGAAAAGCTGGAAATTCAAAAACTAAGAGCGCATCTCCCCCTGCAAAGGAACACAGCTCATCGCCAGCAACGGATCAAAGCTGGACGGAGAATGACTTTGACGAGATGAGAGAAGAAGGCTCCAGTCCATCAAACTTCTCAGAGCTAAAGGAGGAATTATGTACCCAGCGCAAAGAAACTAAAAATCTTGAAAAAAGAGTAGAAGAATTGATAACTAGAATAATTAATGCAGAGAAGGCCATAAACGAACTGACAGAGATAAAGACCATGACATGAGAAATACGTGACAAATGCACAAGCTTCAGTAACCGACTCGATCAACTGGAAGAAAGAGTATCAGCAATTGAGGATCAAATGAATGAAATGAAGCGAGAAGAGAAATCTAAAGAAAAAAGAAGAAAAAGAAATGAACAAAGCCTGCAAGAAGTATGGGATTATGTAAAAAGACCAAATCTACGTCTGATTGGGGTGCCTGAAAGTGAGGGGGAAAATGGAACCAAGTTGGAAAACACTCTGCAGGATATCATCCAGGAGAACTTCCCCAACCTAGTAGGGCAGGCCAACATTCAAATTCAGGAAATACAGAGAATGCCACAAAGATACTCCTCAAGAAGAGCAACTCCAAGACACATAATTGCCAGATTCACCAAAGTTTAAATGAAGGAAAAAATCTTAAGGGCAGCCAGAGAGAAAGGTCGGGTTACCCACAAAGGGAAGCCCATCAGACTAATAGCAGATCTCTCGGCAGAAACTCTCCAAGCCAGAAGAGAGTGGGGGCCAATATTCAACATTCTTAAAGAAAAGAATTTTAAACCCAGAATTTCATATCCAGCCAAACTAAGTTTCATAAGTGAAGGAGAAATAAAATCCTTTACAGATAAGCAAATACTTAGAGATTTTGTCACCACCGGGCCTGCCTTACAAGAGACCCTGAAGGAAGCACTAAACATGGAAAGGAACAACCGGTACCAGCCAATGCAAAAACATGCCAAAATGTAAAGACCATCGAGGCTAGGAAGAAACTGCATCAACTAACGAGCAAAATAACCAGTTAATATCATAATGGCAGGATCAAGTTCACACATAACAATCTTAACCTTAAATGTAAATGGACTAAATGCTCCAATTAAAAGACACAGACTGGCAAACTGGATAAAGAGTCAAGACCCATCAGTTTGCTGTATTCAGGAGACCCATCTCACATGTAGAGATATACATAGGCTCAAAATAAAGGGATGGAGGAAGATCTACCAAGCAAATGGAGAACAAAAAAAAAGCAGGGGTTGCAATCCTAGTCTCTGATAAAACAGACTTTAAACCATCAAAGATCAAAAGAGACAAAGAAGGCCATTACATAATGGTAAAGGGATCAATTCAACAGGAAGAGCTAACTATCCTAAATATATATGCACCCAATACAGGAGCACCGAGATTCATAAAGCAAGTCCTTAGAGACTCAGACTCCCATACAAGTAAAATGTCAACATTAGACAGATCAACGAGACAGAAAGTTAGCAAGGATATCCAGGAATTGAACTCATCTCTGCAGCAAGCAGACCTAATAGACATCTATAGAACTCTCCACCCCAAATCAACAGAATATACTTTCTATTCAGCACCACATCACACTTATTCCAAAATTGACCACATAATTGGAAGTAAAGCACTCCTCAGCAAATGTACAAGAACAGAAATTATAACAAACTGTCTCTCAGACCACAGTGCAATCAAACTAGAACTCAGGACTAAGAAGCTCAATCAAAACCACTCAACTACATGGAAACTGAATAACCTGCTCCTGAATGACTACTGGGTACGTAACGAAATGAAGGCAGAAATAAAGATGTTCTTTGAAACCAATGAGAACAAAGATACAACATACCAGAATCTCTGGGATACATTTAAAGCAGTGTGTAGAGGGAAATTTATAGCACTAAATGCCCATAAGAGAAAGCTGGAAAGATCTAAAGTGGACACCCTAATATCACAATTAAAAGAACTAGAGAAGCAAGAGCAAACACATTCAAAAGCTAGCAGAAGGCAAGAAATAACTAAAAGCAGAACTGAAGGAGATAGAGACACAAAAAACCCTCCAAAAAATCAATGAATCCAGGAGTTGGTTTTTTGAAAAGATCAACAAAATTGATAGACCGCTAGCAAGACTAATAAAGAAGAAAGGAGAGAAGAATCAAATAGACGCAATAAAAAATGATAAAGGGGATATCACCACCAACCCCACAGAAATACAAACTACCATCAGAGAATACTATAAACACCTCTATGCAACAAACTACCATCAGAGAATACTATAAACACCTCTATGCAAATAAACCAGAAAATCTGGAAGAAATGGATAATTTCCTGGACACTTACACTTTCCCAAGACTAAACCAGGAAGAAGCTGAATTCCTGAATAGACCAATAGCAGGCTCTGAAATTAAGGCAATAATTAATAGCCTACCAACCAAAAAAAGTCCAAGACCAGATGGATTCACAGCTGAATTCTACCAGAGGTGCAAGGAGGAGCTGGTACCATTCCTTCTGAAACTATTCCAATCAATAGAAAAAGAGGGAATCCTCCCTAACTCATTTTATAAGGCCAACATCATCCTGATACCAAAGCCTGGCAGAGACACAACAAAAAAAGAGAATTTTAGACTAATATCCCTGATGAACATCAATGCAAAAATCCTCAATAAAATACTGGCAAACCGGATCCAGCAGCACATCAAAAAGCTTATCCACCATGATCAAGTGGGCTTCATCCCTGGGATGCAAGGCTGGTTCAACATACGCAAATCAATAAACATAATCCAGCATATAAACAGAACCAAAGACAAAAACCACATGATTATCTCAGTAGATGCAGAAAAGGCCTTTGACAAAATTCAACTGCCCTTCATGCTAAAAATGCTCAATAAATTCAGTATTGATGGAACGTATCTCAATAAGAGCTATTTATGACAAACCCACAGCCAGTATCATACTGAATGGGCAAAAACTGGAAAAATTCCCTTTGAAAACTGGCACAAGGCAAGGCTGCCCTCTCTCACCACTCTTATTCAACATAGTGTTGGAAGTTCTGGCTAGGGCAATCAGGCAAGAGAAAGAAATCAAGCATATTCAGTTAGGAAAAGAAGAAGTCAAATTGTCCCTGTTTGCAGATGACATGATTGTATATTTAGAAAACCCCATTGTCTCAGCCCAAAATCTCCGTAAGCTGGATAAGAAACTTCACTAAAATCTCAGGATACAAAATAAATGTGCAAAAATGACAAACATTCTTATACACCAGTAACAGACAAACAGAGAGCCAAATCATGAATGAACTTCCATTCACAATTGCTTCAAAGAGAATAAAATACCTAGGAATCCAACTTACAAGGGATGTAAAGGACCTCTTCAAGGAGAACTACAAACCACTGCTCAGTGAAATCAAAGAGGACACAAACAAATGGAAGAACATACCATGCTCATGGATTGGAAGAATCAATATCTTGAAAATGGCCATACTGCCCAAGGTAATTTATAGATTCAATGCCATCCCCATCAAGCTATGAATGAGTTTCTTCACAGAATTGGAAAAAACTGCTTTAAAGTTCATATGGAACCAAAAAAGAGCCCACATTGCCAAAACAATCCTAAGTCCAAAGAACAAAGCTGGAGGCATCACGCTACCTGACTTCAAACTGAACTACAAGGCTACAGTAACCAAAACAGCATGGTACTGGTACCAAAACAGAGATATAGACCAATGGAACAGAACAGAGTCCTCAGAAATAATACCACACATCTACAGCCATCTGATCTTTGACAAACCTGAGAAAAACAAGAAATGGGGAAAGGATTCCCTATTTAATAAATGGTGCTGGGAAAATTGGCTAGCCCTAAGTAGAAAGCTGAAAGTGGATCCTTTCCTTACTCCTTATACAAAAATTAATTCAAGATGGATTAGAGACTTAAATGTTAGACCTAATACCATAAAAACCCTAGAAGAAAACCTAGGTAATACCATTCAGGACATAGGCATGGGCAAGGACTTCATGTCTAAAACACCAAAAGCAACGGCAACAAAAGCCAAAATTGACAAATGGGATCTAATTAAACTAAAGAGCTTCTGCACAGCAAAAGAAATTACCATCAGAGTGAACAGGCAACCTACAGAATGGGAGAAAATTTTGGCAATCTACTCATCTGACAAAGGGCTAATACCCAGAACCTACAAAGAACTCAAACAAGTTTACAAGAGAAAAACAAACAATCCCATCAAAAAGTGGGCAAAAGATATGAACAGACATTTCTCAAAAGAAGACATTCATACAGCCAACAGACACATGAAAAAATGCTCATCATCACTGGCCATCGGAGAAATGCAAATCAAAACCACAATGAGATACCATCTCACATCAGTTAGAATGGAAATCATTCAAAAGTCAGGAAACAACAGGTGCTGGAGAGGATGTGGAGAAATAGGAACACTTTTACACTGTTGGTGGGATTGTAAACTAGTTCAACCATTATGGAAAACAGTATGGCGATTCTTCAAGGATCTAGAACTAGATGTACCATATGACCCAGCCATCCCATTACTGGGTATATACCCAAAGGATTCTAAATCGTGCTGCTATAAAGACACATGCACACGTATGTTTATTGCGGCACTATTCACAATAGCAAAGACTTGGAATCAACCCAAATGTCCATCAGTGACAGACTGGATTAAGAAAATGTGGCACATATACACCATGGAATACTATGCAGCCATAAAAAAGGATGAGTTTGTGTCCTTTGTAGAGACATGGATGCAGCTGGAAACCATCATTCTCAGCAAACTATCGCAAGAACAGAAAACCAAACACTGCATGTTCTCACTCATAGGTGGGAACTGAACAATGAGATCACTTGGACTCAGGAAGGGGAACATCACACACCAGGGCCTATCATGGGGAGAGGGGAGGGGGGAGGGATTGCATTGGGAGTTATACCTGATGTAAATGACGAGTTGATGGGTGCTGTCGAGTTGATGGGTGCAGCACACCAACATGGCACAAGTATACATATGTAACAAACCTGCACGTTATGCACATGTACCCTGGAACTTAAAGTATAAAAAAAAAAAACCAAAAACTTATTTTTCCAATCCAATAACAAGATCAGGTTAACATATACTTTTTCTTTCTCCTCAGTAAATATTTGCATTTTTGATGTAGGCCCCACACACTCACTAATTTAATTTCTATGTATTTTGTATGTTCTTACTTTACATGTTGCTACCATAAATGGGACATTATTTCATTTTTATAATTGACTATTGCTGTATAGAAAACATATATTTATGTATTCCTTTTTATGTGTCCAAATTACTTTTTTGATTCAAGTGGGTTTTCTGGATAGGGGAAAAAGTTTCTTCTTCAAATAATGATCATTTTACCTCCTCTTTCTAACATTTATGACTAGCATTCTTTTTCTTATCTCATAGCATTACTTATTGACTTCAGAAATAATAGTAGTGGTTACAAATATGTTTATTTTATCCTTCACTTTAATAGGAATGTCTTTAGGATTGTTATGACTGATATTTGTTGGCTGCATGTAGACATTCTTTAAACAAGTGTCCCACTAACTTGTGTTTTGCTTTTGCTGCTTTAAGCTAGAATGTCCCAGGAAGTACGCAATCTCTCTCACACACACAACTGTCATAATACACTCATGAAAAGAAAAGAGTTCTTTGAGATTCTAATATCTGGGATTTTTGTGGTAGACAATCAAGCTCTATCCTCAGAGGAAAAAAAAATTGGACATTTTGATTTGAAAGTGGCAGGATCCAGAGGCAAAAAAAAGAGGAAAGGAAAATAAAGAGATTCTGAATTTTTGGAATTATGTGGCACACATTCCTGGTACCACTTCCAGTTTCATTTGCTTTTTACATGATTCCATTTTATGAGCACAGTGATGACTGTACCCCATGATTTAAAAAAAAGTCTACTTGGCTTTATTTTATTCTGTTAGTATGAATCAAGCTGAACTCATGAACAGTGATTGCTGTATCGTAAGTTCAAAAGGTATTGAATAAGTGGGACTGTTTTCTCCTATACCAAACAGTCCCTGACTGTTACTTCTTTGGTTCTTTAATCTATGTTTTAAATATTTGTTTTCTACCCTGCACTTTCCAGCTGTTATCTTTTTCTGCAACTTTGAGTATATTTGCTTCCAGTAAACCTCCCCTGTCTCTACTGATCTGCTGCTTCTGATCATCTCAGACTCAAAAATGCAATAAACCTGTTTAATGTAACTAAATCTAAAGAGTAAATAGGGTATGTTATAGGGTCTAACACCCATGAGTAATTCAGAGTAATTTTTATGTAATGATAAAATTATTTTGGTACCCAGCAGGCTAATAAAAAATAATTATTTTAATTAATTTTGAATGGGTAATACGTGCACATAGTGAAGTATTTTTAAAACTTAGGCCAGGCACATGCCTGTAATCCCAGAACTTTGGGAGATCAAGGCAAGAGGATCTCTTGAGGCCAGGAATTCCACATCAACCTGGGCAATATAGCAAGACCCTGTCTCGACAAAATCTTTTTTTTTTTTTAATTAGGTGGGTATGGTAGCATGTGCCTGTAGCCCCAACTACTTAGGAGACTGAGGCGGGAGGATCACTGGAGTCTAGGAGTTTGGGGTTACAGTGAGCTATGATGGCACTACTGCACCCCAGCCTGGGTAGCAAAGACCCTGTCTTTTAAAATAAAGTACAAAATCCAAATGGTCACACGTTGAAAAACAGTTTGTCCGTCACCTGTACCCCAGACACTCACCAGAGGAAATCACTGCTATCACTTCCCTATGTATATTTACAGCATGTATATATCATATATATAACCATATACATATATTTTTCACAAATGGTAAGATTTTATATACACTTCTGAACTTTGCTTCTTTTAGGTAAGAATGTATCTTAAAGATGAGTGCATATGTCTATTTAAAGCTGCTTTATTGCTTTACAAATTTTTTCTTGAAATATACATGCAAGAAATATCAATTGTAAGTGTACAGTGTGATGATTTTCCACTGCGCCTGGCCTGAAAAATTTTTTAAAGAGAAGAATATAGTGAGAGTAATCAATCTACCCAATTTCAAGACATCATATAGCTATAGTACTCAAGACTTGGTGGTATTGTGGGGATATAGACATAGAGATCAGTGAAACAGAATAGAAAACCCAGAAATAGACCCATACAAGTATGTCCACCTGATTTTTGACAAAGGTGCAAAAACCAATAGAGGAAAGACAATCTTCTTAACAAATACTGTTGGAGAAAGTGAACATCCATAGTAAAAAAAGAAAAATGAACCTCAACTTCACATCTTATAGAAAGTTAACTCAAAGTGGATTATAAACTGAAGTGTAAAATGTAAAACTATAAATCTTCTAGAAAAAAACAGGAGAAAAATCTTTAAGAACTAAGACTAGCAGAATTCTTAGAGTTAACACCAAAGGCATGATAATAAAGGAAACATGGATAAATTGAACATTAAAAGTTTTACTTTGTGAAATACGCTGTTGAGAGGAAGAAAGACAAGCTATATACTGGGAGAAAATATTTTCAAATCGCATATGTGACAAGGGACTAGTATCTAGAATATATAAAGAGCTCTCAAACTTAATTGCAAAAAAGCAATCCAGGCTGGTTGTAATTGATCACGCCTGTAACTCCAGTGCTTTAGGAGTCTTGAGACAGGAGGATTGCTTGAGCCCAGGAGTTCAAGACCAGCCTGAGAAACATAGTGAAACCTCATCTCTATTAAATTTTTGTTTTAAGTATCTGGGAGTGGTGGCATGCATCTGTAGTGCTGGCTACTCAGAAGGCTGAGGTGGAAGGATTGCTTGAGCCCAGGAGATTGAGGCTTCAGTGAGCTATAATCACACCATGGCAGTCCAGCCTGGTTGACAGAGTGAGACCTTGTGTCAAATAAATAAAATTTTAAAAAAGCAATCCAATTAGAAAATGGGCAAAAGATATGAAGAGACATTTCAACACACAGGATATACAGGTGGCATAAAATAACATGAAAAGACAGTATCATTTACCATTAGGGAAATAAAAATTAAACCTACAATGAACTATCAGTACACACTTACCAGAATGGCTAAAATAAAAAATAATGACAACACCAAATGTTGGCAAGGATGTGGAGAGATTTGATCATTTATACATTGCTGGCAGGAATGTAAAATGGTGCAGCAACTTTGGAAAACAGTTTAACAGTTTCTTTAAAAAGTAAACATGTTAAACCCTATGGCCCAGGAATTGCAGTCTTAGGTATTTCTCCTAGAGAAATGAAATCTTACACTCACAGAAAAACCTGTACACGAAAATTCATAGCAGCTTTGTAATAGTTAAAATCTGGAAACAACCTAGGTGTCCTTCAACATGTAAATAGTTAGACTGTGGTATAAACATACCATGGAATGCTACTCAACAATTAAAAAAAAAAAAAAAAAAAAACAACTCTTGATACATGAAATAACCTGGAAGAATCTCCAGAAAATTATTCTGAGTGAAAAAAGCCATCCCCAAAAGGTTACCTACTGTATTTGTTCAGTTATATAATGTGAGAAAGAGGCTCACACATCCAAACCCAAAGAATGGACTCAGAGGCACAGAGAACAGTGAAAGTGAGACTTTTAATAGTGGTCTTGCAAGATTGGATGTCTGGTAGGCAGGCATACTCGGGGCAGCTTCAGCGTGTAATTTATCTCCTAGCCTGCAAGTCCCTCCCCTAGCTCCTCATTGATAGAGTACTATGGGGTTACAATCTGCCCTGTCACCTAAGTTTCATTATCCACCTTATAAGGTTATACCCTTGTCCCCTTCCTTGCTTAAGTTTCGGTTTCACAGTAACGAAACTTTCTTCCCTTTGATGGGCTGACCCTTCCTCTACATTCTGTTCACTTATGACTTTCTAGGAGTGTGAGCCATACAGTTTGTTAAATCCGCAGGCTGGCTGCCAGTGTGTAGATTTATCATGACTTGAAAATGGACCATTTAAAGTCTTTTCTCACATATAAAATTGATATGACAAAAATAATAGTAATGGAAAACTCATTAGTGCTAGGTAAGAATTAAGGAGGAAGCAGGGCTGGGTGAAAAGTTATGGCTATAAAAGGACAACAGAAGAGATCCTTGTGGTAATAGAAACATTCTGTATCTTTGTAGGAGATCGGTCAGGGTGGTGGGAAAAGTTATAAAAATTATAGGAAAAATGTAAACCTTCTTGGAAGGCCAGGAGTTGTTGGAAAAGCTTCGAAACAAAATTTGGCTGAAGGCAGCTGAATTCTCTCAGGGCAGACAACAAGGAAGTGAAAGAGAATTGATCTAGATAAGTTAGTTTCCTTAGGCCTTGGAACCTGGCCTTTAATCATCCGCATGTAGGACTGCTGTCTGGGGGGTGGGGGCAGGCAGGGTGGCGACCATGTTAATTACCCCAAGTTCTGTTGACTCAAAGCCTTTGTCATTAAATCTGTACTAAATAAATGCTGCAGCACAGGCTTGTCGGGGCTGCTGTGACTCTTTATGGCACCCTCCTCGGTGTCTATGAGCAGCCTGGTCCCGTAGTTGCAGGCCCAGGCAAAAAACCTGTGTCTGCATACATTTTTTCATCTGTCACTTAGCCAGAGTCTGCGTCTGCGGGTCAGACCTGGCAGTTGGTGCCCTGTGTGAGGAACACTGCAACAGAGCACGATGGAACCCTCAAAGGTGAAGAGACGGCACAGTCAGAAAGTCACTAAGTCATTGGTGCCCTCTCAGGATTTCCAAGTTTGAGGGAATAGTTCAGGCCAGGGTTTCATCATGGGACAATATATAAAAGTATTGAAATAGCTGCTTAAAGCTAGTGGAGCCTCAGTTTCACAGACTCAATTAAGGGACCTAATGCAAGCTGTTGTTTCCCGTAACCCATGGTTCCCAAAAGAAGGTATGCTAGACGTAGAGCTCTGGGAACAAGAGGGGAGGAATTTTAAACAACATCATGCACAAGGTCAGTGGGTCCCAGTAACATCTCTAACATTATGGGCTTTAGTTAGGGCTGCTTTGGTCCTGCTCTACACAGAAGAGCCTAAAAAGGGAAGGGAGGAGGAACCATCACCTACCTTACCACCTCCTCTTTCTCTCTCAGCCCCACCATTAATGGGCAGAAATACCAAAGAGGAAAGAGTTTTTTCCTGAGCCCCCTCCTCCAATAAATTGGAAAAAAGACAAGGGATATGCTACAGCTATGGGATCCTGACTTAAGCAAGCGTCATTAGAAGGGGAGCTCTTAGCCTGCCCAGTAATGCAAGATTGACAAGGCAATCAGGTGTATGAACCCATTTCTTTTGATGCTTATAAAGAGATAAGGAAAAAGCATTAGAAAAAATGGAGCCACTAGCCCATTTACGAAAGGGTTAATTGAGGTCACTCTGCAGACCTCTTTCTAATCATGGCCACTGTTATTCCTCCCCTACCCCTAACGTGGCTCTCTCAAAATCCTATTTTGGTAGAACAGTAGCCTTTAAAGGGAGAGAAATTACAAAGAGCTCATGAATTAGTTGAGGAGCAATTAAAAGCCAGCCATATAGAACCATCAAACAGGAAAAAAGGAAAATTAAGGAAATAGAGCAAGCTATTTCTCAGAGGCAGCTAGATCACATAGACCCAAAATATTTAGTTCAATTGTTTTTCCTATAAACATTCCCAACAGTATTAATAGGACAGATGGCCCCAGGGCTGTGCTTCCTAGAATGGATTTTTGCTCACATACCGGGACTAAAACTCTATCTCCATATATCCAGCTAGTTAGCAAAGTCATGTATTCTAGCTGCAGATGATACCATCAGTTGCTAGGTTATGACCCTGATGTCATCAGAATTCCTTTGAGTAAAAAGTAGTTTGAAGCAGTATTGCCCCTATCTCTAGATCTTCAAATAGCACTCTCTGATTACACAGGTCATATACAGCATGCCCTTCCTGCTGACAAACTAATTCAGTTCTTATCTCATACTCCTGTAGTTGTGCCTGAAGGGGTGGCCTGCCCCTCCACACCTGTGGGTGTTTCTTGTAAGGTGGAACGAGAGACTTGAGAAAAGAAATAAGACACAGAGACAAAGTATAGAGAAAGAAAAGCGGGGGCCCAGGGGACCGGCGCTCAGCTTACAGAGGTCCCATGCCGGCACCGGTCTCTGAGTTCCCTTAGTATTTATTGATAATTATCTTTACCATCTTAAAGACAGGGGAGTGGCAGGACAATAGGATCATTTTTAGGGAGGAAATTAGCAGTAAGACATAAGAACAAAACCTCTGTGATATGAATAAGTTCAAAGGAAAATCCTGTGCCTTGAGATAAACCTTTTAGCAACATTGTTTCATCCTATCACATGGGGATAAACCTTGGACAATACCTAGCTTTCCTAGGCAGAGGTCCCTGCGACCTTTGGCCGTGTACGTGTCTCTGGGTAGTTGAGATTAAGAGAATGGTGATAACTTTTAACCAGCAAGCTACCTTCAGGCATTTGTTTAACAAAGACACATCCTGCACAGCCCAAAATCCATTAAACCTTGAGTCACCGCAACACATGTCTCTTGCAAGGACAAGGTTGGGGGTAGGGTCACAGATTAACAGCATCTCAAATACAGAACAAAATGGAATCTCTTATGTCTACTTCTTTCTATATAGACACAGTAATAGGCTGATCTCTCTTCCTTTTCCCCACAGTGCCTACAAAAGTAGTTCACTCCCCCATACCCAACGCTTTAATGCTTTTTACTGACAGCTCTGGTAAAAATGGAAAAGCGGCAGTTTGGTGGAAACCACATAATTCCCTCACTTGTTCTGGATTTACTAGCACTCAGCTAAGGTTGGAGCCTTAATACTGGCTCTGGAAACTTTTTCTGCTCAGCCCATCAATACCATTAGTGACTCTGCTTACTCTGTTTATTTACTGCAGAAACTTGAAACAGCCCTCATTAAGTCCACTCTTGAGTCCACCCTGTGTGCACTTTTTCTTCAACTTCAGCAATTGCTAGGTTAACGTACACATCCTATTTTTATCACACATATTCAAGCCCACAGCTCACTGCCTGGACCCTTGGCTTATGGCAATGAACAAGCAGACCTATAAATTACGATGTCACTGCTTAACCAGGACACCCAATCGCATCAATTTTTCCACCAAAATTGGAGAAACTTAACTAAACAATTTAAACTTACCCAAAGACTAGTTAAACAAAGTATCCTGCAATGCCCAGATTGCCAATTCACAGGCACAAACCCTCCTTCAACAGGTGTTAACCCTAGAGGACTAGAACCTAATCAGTTATGGCAAACAGTTATTACTCACATCCCTGAATCTGAAAAACTAAGATAGGTACATGTATCTGTGGATACCATTTCTCAATTAGCATGCATGCTTTTCCTGGAGAGTCCACCCAATATGTTATTAAACATCTTCTCTTAACTTTTGCATTTATGGGGCAGCCCACAAAAATTAAAACTGATAATGGGCTGGTTTATGCCAGCTCACAATTTCAACAATTTTGTCACACGTGGAATATCCAACCTTCCACAGGCATCCTGTATAAACCCCAAGGACAGGCCATAGTAGAATATGTCCATTCCACCTATAAAAATATGCTTAGAAAACAAAAAAGGGGGAATATGAGTAAGAACCCTGCAACACTACTAGCACAAGCCTTATTTACCCTTAATTTCTTAAATTTAAATGATAAATTTCAATTAGCTGTAGAAAAGCACTTTGCTAAAACCTCTCAAGACATAAAACATGCATGCAGTTTTATGGAAATACATAAATAGTAATGTATGGTGTGGTCTAAATGAATTGCTAACATGGGGAAGAGGATATGCTTGTGTTCACACCCCCTCAGGTCCTCTTTGGATTCTAGCATGATGCATCAAACCTTACCATAGCATGGCTAGGACCCAACCTGGTACCAGAAATAAAGAAAATGACCCTACAGGACCCACAACCCTGAAAAATGTGGATTCTTCAGATGACACAGGCCTCCTCAGATGACACAGGCCGACAGAGGCCCCAGACATAATGCTGAAGAGGACAAGTCAGAAGACTGAGCAAATGCTGCCCCAGACACAGACACTATTCACTCCAGATAATTTGTTCCTTGCTAGGCTTTATTAACCTTTTTTAATTCTCTCACTCTGCCTGCAACCAGTACCTGCTACACTCTATTGGGTCCATCTTCTAAATACACCTTTCTTCCACCCTGTTACCTGGGCAGACACCCACTTCCCAGCCTCTAGTAATGTAACTGCTTGGCTGGAAGGGGTTAACATATCCCCAGTGGGGTTCCTTAGTAATGACACTCATTGAACTGAGGTGCCAAGTAACACTACATGTCATTCCTTCATTGGAAAAGAATGTTACTGGTTATACTCATGTTTGTCTTATTTACTAATTCTTTTTTTTTTTTTTTTTTTTTTTTTTGAGACGGAGTCTCGCGCTGTGTCACCCAGGCTGGAGTGCAGTGGCGCGATCTCGGCTCACTGCAAGCTCCGCCTCCCAGGTTCAGGCCATTCTCCTGCCTCAGCCTCCGAGTAGCTGGGACTACAGGCGCCCGCCACCACGCCCGGCTAGTTTTTTTCGTATTTTTAGTAGAGACGGGGTTTCACCATGTTAGCCAGGATGGTCTCGATCTCCTGACCTCGTGATCCGCCCGCCTCGGCCTCCCAAAGTGCTGGGATTACAGGCTTGAGCCACCGCGCCCGGCCCTTATTTACTAATTCTAGGATGCAAAGCCAGAGTACAAGCAGTGACCACTATGCCTGACAAGCTTGTTGCTGCACACATCTGTACTCTTCATTCAACAAAACCAGATGCAAAAAAACAGAAAAAGGAGGAGATGTAGGAGATCAGTCAGGGTGGTGGAAAAAGTTATAAAAATTATAGGAGAACCACAAACCTTCTTGGAAGGCCAGGAGGTTTTGCAAAAGCTTCGAAAGAAAATTTGGCTGAAGGCAGTTGAATTCTCTCAGGGTAGAAAACAAGAAAGTATAAGATAATTGATCTAGATAAATTAGTTTACTTAGGTCTTGGAACCTGGCCTTTAATCATCTACGGGCAGGACTGCTCTCTGGTGGGGAGGGGGGTGGCAACCATGTTAATTACCCACAAATTGTATTGACTCAAAGCCTTTGTCATTAAATCTGTACTAAATAAATGCCTGCAGCGCAGGCTTGTTGGGGCTATGGCTGCTGTGACTCTTTACGGCGCCCTCCTTAGTGTCTCTGAGCAGCCCGGTCCCCTAACCACAGGCCCAATCAAAAATCCTGTGTCTACGTACATTTTTTCATCTGTTGCTTGGCCAGGGTCTGTGGGTCAAACCCAGCATATCTTGACTATAGCACTATCAATGTCCTGGCTAGGATGCAGCACTATAGTTTTGTAAGGTGTCACCACTGGAAAAGTGATACATGGAATCTCTAATTCTTTTTTTGAAACATTTATTGTAATATAACTCACACACCATACAATTCACTCATTTAAAGTGTACACTTCCATGATTTTTAATATGTTCACAGATATGTACAGCTATCACCACAATCAATTTTGGAATCTTTTTTATCACCACAAAATGAAACCTTGTACACTTTAGCTATCATTCTCCTATCCTCATGTAACCCTCCACAACTGTAAGCAACCACTAATCTCTTTTCTATGTAGATTTCCCTCTTCTGGATGCCTAAGATGAACGGAATCATATAATATGTGGTATTTGTGACTGAGTTATTTCACTTACCATGTTTTGAAGGTTCATCCATGTTGTAGTATGCATCAAGCATTTTATTCCTTTTTATGGCTGAATAATACTCCATTATGTATGAACATACCACATTTTATTTGCCTATTCATCAGGTAATGAACATTTGAGTTGTTTCCACCTACTGGCTATTATGAATAATGCCGTGATAAACATTCACAGACAAATTTTTGAGTGAACATGTTTTCACTTCTCTTGAGTATATATCTAGGAATGGAATTGCTGGGTCATATGGTAACTCTATGTTTAATCATTTGAGGAACTGCCAAATGGCATTCCACAATGGCTGCATCCTTTTATATTGCCACCAGCAGTGTTTTAGGTTTACTATTTCTCCACATTCTTGTGAATTCCAGTTATTACCTGATTTTAAAATTCTAGCTATCCTTGTGGTTGTGAAGTGGTATTTCATCATGGTTTTGATTTGCATTTACCTGATGATGAATGATATTGAACATATTTTCATGTGCTTATTGGCTGTTTATATATCTTCCATGCAGAAACATCTATTCAGATCATTTGCCCATTTTTAAATTGGGCTGTCTTTTTATTATTGAGTTGTAAGAGTTCTTTATATTCTGGATACAAGTCTTTTAACACATATATAATTTGTAAATATTTTCTCCATTGGCTTTTCTTTATCAACGGTATCCTTTGAAGCAAAGAAGTTTTTTTTTTCTTGTTTTTCATTTTGTTTTGTTTTTGAGACAGGTTCTCACTCTGTCTCCCAGGCTGGAGTGCAGTGGCACCATCATAGTTCACTCCAGCCTTGACCTCCCCAGGCTCAGGTGATCCTCCCACCTCAGCTTCCTGAGTAGGTGGGACTACAGGTGTGCACCACCATGCCTGGCTAATTTTTGTATTTTTTGTAGAGACAGGATTTCACCATGTTGCCCAGGCTGGTCTCAAATTCTGGGGTCAAGCAATCTGCCTGTGTTGGCCTCCCAAAGTTGTAGGACTACAGGCATGAGCCACTGTGCCTGGTTAGCACAGAAGTTTTAAGTCTTGATGAAGTGCAATTTATTTCTTCTTCTGTTGCTTGTGCTTTTGGTGTCCTATCTAAAAATTATTTCCCAGATTCAATGTCATGAAGATGTACCTCTGTGTTTTCTCCAAAGAGTTTTGTAGTTTTCACCTTTTACATTGAGGTCCTTGACCCATTTTGAGATAATTTTTTTTTTTTTTTTTTGAGATGGCATCTTGCTCTGTTGCCAGGCTGGAGGGCAGTGGCACGATCTTGGCTCACTGCAACCTCCGACTCCCTGGTTCAAGCGATTCTCCTGCCTCAGCCTCCTGAGTAGCTGGGATTACAGGTATGCACCACCATGCCCAGCTAATTTTTGTATTTTTAGTAGAGACGGGGTTTCACCATGCTGGCCAGGATGGTCTCAATCTCCTGACCTTGCAGTCCATCTGCCTTGGCCTCCCAAAGTGCTGGGGTGAGATAATTTTTGTATATGGAGTGAGTTAAGTTCCAGCTTCATTCATTTGTATGTGGCTGTCCAGTTTTCCCAGCACCATTTGTTGAAAAGACTATTCTTTCCCATTGGACAATCTTGGCACTCTTGCTAAAAATAAGTTGACCATGGATGTATGGATTTATATCTGGACTCTCAGTTGTATTACGTTGGTGTGTATGTCTGTCCTTGTGCCAGTACAACACTGTTTTGATTGCCATTGCTTTGTAGTAAGTTTTAAAACTGGTGTCTTCCTACTTGATCTTTTACAAGATTGTCTTGACTATTCTGGGTCCCCTTCAGTTCCATATGAATTTTAGAACCCATTTGTCAGTATCTACGAAGAAGTTATTCTGATAGGGATTTGAATAGGGATGACATTGAATTTGTAGATCAAGGTGGAGAATATTGTCATATAATGATGTTAAATCCCCTGACACATGAACATGGGATGTTTTTCCAGTTATTAAGATCTTTAATTTCTTTCAACAAGATTTTGTAGTTTTTCAGAGTATAAATTTAGCACTTCTTTTCTTAAATTCATTTTGATGTTATTATAAATGGAATTGTTTTATTAATTTCACTTCTGGATTATTCATTGTGACTGTATAGAAATACATTTGATTTTCATATATTATTTTGCTTGTTTGTTTTTTTTACACATTGTCTTGCACTGTTGCCCAGGCTGGAGTGCAGTGGCATGATCTTGGCTCACTGCAAGCTCTGCCTCCAGGGTTCAAGCAATTCTCCTGCCTCAGCCACCCAAGTAGCTGGGGTTACAGGCACGTGCCACCAGGCCTGAGTAACTTTTGTATTTTTAGTAGAGATGGGGTTTCGCCATGTTGGCCAGGCTGGTCTTGCACTCTTGACTTCAGGTGATCCGCCTGCCTTGGCTTCCCACAGTGCTAGTATTACAGGTGTGAGCCACTATGCCAGACCAATTTTCATATATTAGTCTTGCATCCTGCAGCCTTGTGAAGCTTGCTTTTGGGTTTTGTTTTTTTTTTTTTTTCTTCTTGGTTAATTTCCTGGGATTTTCTATATACAATATTATGTCACGTATGAATAGTTTTACTTTTTCCTTTTCAATATGGATGCCTTTTATATCTTTTTGTTTGTTTTGCCCAGGCTGGAGTGCAATGGCATGATCTCAGCTCACTGCAACTTCCACGCTTCCCAGGTTCAAGTGATTCTTCTGCCTCAGCCTCCCAAGGAGCTGGGATTACAGGCGCCCACCATGATGCCCAGCTAATTTTTTTTTGTATTTTTAGTAGAGATGGGGTTTTACCATGTTTGTCAGGCTGGTCTCAAACTCCTGACCTCAGATGAGCTGTCACCTCGACCTCCCAAAATGCTGGGATTACAGGCATGAGCCACCACGCCTGGCTGCCTTTCATATCTTTTTATTGCCTAATTGCCCTGGCTAGAACCTCCAATTCATTGTTGAATAGAAGCCTCAAAGAGGACATCCTTGCCTTGTTCCTGATCCTAGGGGGAAAGCATTTACTCTTTAAATACGATGGTGGCTGTGGGTTTTTCATAGATGTCCTTTATCAGGTTGAGGAAGTTTCCTTCTCTTAGTTTCTTGACTGTTTTTTATCACAGAATGATGTTGGAGTTTGTCAAATACTTTATCTGAGTCTATTAAGATGATCATGCAATTTTAATTTGTTATTGATAGCATACAATGTATTACATTAATAGATTTTTGGATGCTAAACCAGCCTTGCATTCCTGGGAGAAGTCTCACTTGATCATGGTGTATTATGCTTTGTATATATTGCTGGATTTGGTTTTGTAGTATTTTGCTGAGGATTTTCATGTCTATATTTAGAAAAGATATTCATCTATAATTTTCTTATTTTGTGGTATCCTTTTCTAGTTTTGTCATTAGTGTAATATTGACCTTATTTTATACATAAATTCATAAATTGCATATATTTATGGTGTACAGTATGATGTTTTGAAATATATTGACTTCATTAAAATGAGGTTAACATTACTAATCCCAAAACTAGAAAAGGATGTCACAAGAAAAGAAAATTGGGAAATACTCCTGCTCTTCTGCTTTTTGGAAGAGCTAGTGAAGAATTAGTATTAATTTTTTGTTACATGTTTGGTAGAATTCATTGGTGAAGAATTAATTGCACTTGGAAGTTTTTGATTACTGATAGAATCTCTACTTGTGATAGCTCTATGAAAGTTTCTATTTCTTCTTGAGTCAGTTTCGGTAGCTTGTGTCTTTCTAGGAATTTGTCCATCTTGTCTAAGTTATCTAATTTGTTGGTGTACAGTTGTTCATTGTGTATTTTATAATCCTTTTTTATTTCTGCAAGGTTGGGAGAAATGAACCCTCTTTCATGTTTGATCTATTAATTTCAGTCTTCTATTCTTCTTGGCCAATCTAAGATAAAGTTTTGTTTATTTGTTGATCTTTTTAAAGAACCAGCTTTTGGTGTCATTGATTTTCTCTATTACTTTCCTATTTTTTATTTTATTAATGTTTGCTCTGTTCTCTACTATTTCCTTCCTTCTGTTTATTTTAGGTTTTGTTTGCTGTTTTCCCCCCTCGCCCGCAGGGTTAAGGGTAGAATGTCAGGTTATTGATTGGAGATCTTCTGTCTTTTGTTTAGGTATTTATTTATTTATTGAGACAGGGTCTCACTCCGTCGCCCAGGCTGGAGTGCAGTGGCACAGTCTTGGCTCAATACAACCTCAACCTCTTGGACTCATGTGATCTTCCCATCCTAGCCTCCTGAGTGGCTGGGACTACAGGCATGCACCATCATGCCTGGCTAATTTGTATTTTTTTGGTAGAGACAGGGTTTCACCATGTTGCCCAAACTGGTTTCAAACTCCTGAGCTCAAGCATCCACCTACCCTGACCTCCCAAAGTGCTGGGATTACAGGTGTAAGCCACTGCACCCAGCGTCGAGATTTTTTTTTTTTTTTTTTTTTTTGAGATGGAGTTTCACTCTTGTTGCCCAGGCCAGAGTGCGATGGTGCAATCTTGACTCACTGCAACCTCTGCCTCCCGGGTTCAAGTGATTCTCCTGCCTCAGCCTCCTGAGTAGCTGGGATTACAGGCACGTGCCACCATGCCCGGCTATTTTTGTATTTTTAGTAGAGACAGGGTTTCTCTGTGTTGGTCATTGGTCAGGCTGGTCTCGAACTCCAGACCTCAGGTGATCCACCCACCTCGGCCTCCCAAAGTGCTGGGATGACAGGTGTGAGACATTGTGCCTGGCCATGAGCTCTTTCGTCTTTAAAAAAAAGATTTTTTAAATTGACAAAGATTGCATATGTTTATGGAATACAATATGACATTTGAAATATATGTATGTTGTAGAATGGCTAAATGAAGCTAATTAATATGGGTATTACTTCACATACTTTTGTCATTCTTAATATAGGCATTTATAGTTATAAACTTTCCTCTAAGTGCTGCTTTAGCTGCATCCCATCAATTTTGGTATGTTGTGTCTTTATTTTCATTCATCTCAGAATATTTTTTATTCTTTTGCTTTCTTCTTTGAACCATTGGTTATTTAGAAGTATGTTATTTAATTTCCACATATTTTGTGAGTTTCCTAAACTCTTTCCTGTTACTGATTTCTAAGTTCATTCCATTTTGGTCAAATAATCTATTCTGTATGGTTTTTATTTTTTAAAATTTATTATTTTATGCCCTAGCATGTGATGTATCCTGGAGAATGTTCCATGTGCATTTGAGAACAATGTATATTGTGTTTTTGGGTGGAGTGTTCTATAGATGTCTCTTGGTTTTAGTTTATTTTGTTGTTTTCTATTTCCTAGTTGATCTGCTATCTATTTTGAGAGTGAATTATTAAAGTCTTCAGCTATGATTGTTGAATTATCTATTTCTCCCTTAATTTCTGTCATTCCTTGTGTCATGCATTTTAGTGCTCTGTTATTAAGTGCAAATTAGTGTATCTTCCTAATGAGTTAATTGTTTTATTATTACAAAATGACTCTCAACTAGGTATAGTGGTTCATGCTTATAATTCCAACATTTTGGGAGGCTAAGGTGGGTGGATTGTTTGAGCTCAGGAATTTGAAACCAGCCTGGGCAACATGGCAAAACCCCATAACTACCAAAAAATATTCAATTATTAGCTGGGCATGGTGGCATTTGCCTGTAGTCCCAGTGACTCCAGAGACTGAGGTGGGAGGATTGCTTGAGCCCAGGAGGCAACAATTGCAGTGAGCCAACATTGTGCCACTGCACTGCAGCAGAGTGAGAGACCCTGTTACAAAATAAAATAAAATAAAAATTCTCATTTCTAGTAACGTTTTTTGTTTTAAAGTCTATTTTATCTCACATTAGTATAGTCACTCCAGCTTTCTTGTTACTGTTCTCATGATATTATCTTCTTCCATTCTTTTACTTTCAATCTATTTATGTCTTTGAATCTAAGTGAGTTTCCTCTAGACAGTCTATACTTTGGATCATTTTGTTTGTGAAAGAAGCTTTGTTAGATACAGGATTATTATTGGATATAGGAGTCCTGACTCACAGTTGTTGTTGTTTTTTTTCTCTGAGCACTTTGAATACATTATCCCACGTTTTCTTACCTCTATGGTTTCTGAGAAGCCAACTGTTAATCTTATTGGGGTTCCCTTGTAAATAAAGTCATTTTTATGTTGCCACTTTTATGATTTTTGTCCTTGTCTTCAACTTTTAGCATTTTTACTCTGATGTATCTGTTGTGGCTCTTTTCATATTTAACCTACTTGGAATGCATTGAGCTTCTTATATATGTAGATTTTTGCTTTTCAATAAACTTGAGAAGGTTTCAGTCATTATTTCTTTGAATAGTTTTCTGTTCCTTTTTCTCCTCTTTGGTACTCCCATTATGTTTGCATCGGTGTAAATGATGGTGTCCCACATTTCTCTGGGCTTTCCATTTTTCTTCTTTTTTCTCTTTGTTCTTTGGCTTACATAATCTCTATCAATCTACAAGTTTGCTTATTCTTTCTTCTGGCAATTCAAATCTACCATTAACCCTTTCTGAGTTTTTAAAAATTATATTTATGATAACTTCTAACTCCAAAATTTCCATTTGATTCTTTTCTATAATTTTTTCTTTATTGATATTCTTTATTCGATGCAACATTGTCATACCTTTCTTTACTTCTCAATCATGTTTTCCTTTAGTTCTGTGAATCTGTGGATAATGGCTAATTTGAAGCTATTTTTTTAAAATTATAAATCTATTCTCACAGGCAGTTCCTGTTGTCTGATTTTTTTCCTAGTGTATGGTTCATGCTTTCTGTTTCTTTGCATGCCTTGTAATTTTTTGTTGCAATCTGGACATAATAGGTAATATATTATAGCAACTTTGTGTATAGGTACTCCCCTCCCTCCAGGACTTATTGTTATTTGCTCATTTATTTGTTTAGTGACTGGCTGGGTTATTTTAATGAAATCTATTCCTGCATCCTCCCTCCAGCGTAAAGCCTCTATGTTGCTCCTCCGGCAGATGCAGCATCCTACAGTCACCATGGGGTAACACTGGTTTTGGTAGGGTTCTCTTCCTCTTCTTCCTTGACCACTCCCAGGTATTAAAGTCCACTAATTATTGCTGATTGCTCTATTGTTTTCAACAGTTCTCTGGTTTATAAATAGCTCTACAATATAATCCAATCAAATTCTGGCTCTTTTGAAGGAATAGTTTCTGAGGTCAGTGTTTGATATTTGTTCTGACCCCTAGAGGGCTCCTCTAAGCTGTTTTATTTCATGGTTTTCCTGAAAACTAGGCAGCCTTCAGTTTGTTCAGCATTCGAAATCCCAGTTGGACTGTCCTCCCAGTTGAGTTTTGTCACAATCTCCAATGTTCTTGAGAGCACCCTTAGGGTTGAATGTCTCCACTACCTGTTGCAGATGAAGTCAACTCCTTTGTGAAAGGATTGAGTTACCTGTTTTACAGCTTGCTTCTCACATCAGGCAAAATCTCTAAGCCAAAGCTCTGGAGTTGCAAGTGGGAACAATGGCAAACTCTCTTAGTAAGCTCTAGAAGTTGAGTGCTTGTTAGAGGATTGAAAGCAGCAGACTCAGGTCCTCTTGTCTTGCTTCTCCTGGTAAGGCATGGAACCATCACATTTCCAGACTGAGCAAGGGTGCTAAGGGGCCCAGTATTCTCAATGTGATGAGTTCAAGGTAGAGCATCTGTCCCAATGGAAGAGGAGAGCCACTACCTCTCAACTGCACTAGCCCAGTGCTTAGCTTCAGCAATAGGTAGCTGAAGACAGGATGAGAAACAGTGATGTCTTGCTCTTTACAGGAAGAGGGCCCTCCAAGTGGAAGCTGAGGAAGGGGCATAAGGTGGAGAGGGAGCCTGTGTTCTTGATTATAGCAGTCTGGAGTGAAGTCTGTCTTGCTGAGCTGGGAAGGGGGCGGGAGCAAGTGGTCTTGGTTTATATACCACAGATGCTTTCCTTTCTTACAGAATTTTCAGATTTTCTTTGATATATATTTCTTCATTTGCTGTTGGCCCCCTTAGGACTATTTCCATAGGCTTTAAGTGATTTTTAAAAATGTTTTTTTATCAGTTTCACATGAGAGCAGGCCAGTGGAGCTCCTCCTACTGTCAAGCCAGAAGTACTATTCTTTCTTTCTTTTTGGAGACACAGTCATGCTCTGTCGCCCAGGCTAGACTGCAGTGGCACGATCTCGGCTCGCTGCAACCTCCACCTCCTGGGTTCCAGCGTTTCTCCTGTCTCAGCCTCCTGAGTAGCTGGGATTACAGGCGGGTGCCACCATGCCCAGCTAATTTGTTGTATTTTTAGTAGAGATAGGGTTTCATCATGTTGGCCAGGCTGGTCTCCAACTCCTGGCCTCAAGTGATCTGCCCACCTCAGCCTCCAAAGTGCTGGGATTACAGGCGTGAGCCACCATGCCCAGCCAGAAGTACTATTATTTCTTATAACTGCATATGAATCTAAAATTATCACAAAAAGAAACTTCTTTTAAGAAAAAGAAAAGAATCAGAACATAAATATACAGCATGGCAAAACTACATCTAAAACAAGTATTATAGGTCTCATGGTGGAAAATTGGACCCACAAGAAAAGTTGTTAATTATCTCTGATATTCTGAACCATTGGTATCTGCAAAATGATTACTAGATATGTTCAATGAAGGCTATTGATGTTATCCTGTATATCTGCACTCTCTGTAAAAATGCTGTCAAATGACGTAATAAAAAGTTAAAAAGGAAATTAATGAATTCGTATTTAATAAATTTTAAAAATGGAGAAGGTAAAGACTTTCTTACAGAAAAATGCCAATTGAAATCATTGAGAAAACAGTAGTATTGGACAATTACCACTTGCAACCATCATAGTAAAAACTGATACAGGCAAAAATCATCAGAAAATGATATATTGAAGGGAAAAGTTTCATGAGGAAGATGATGTTTGCATGGCCTGAAAGTATATCCTCACAGATTGTTTACCAGTTGTAAGGGGAAAAATAGCAACTACATAGTGGTCATACTAGATGACACCTTGACCCGCTGGCTATAATTAGTATCCTCAATGAGGGACAGATAGCCATCATGTGCCTCTACATGTAATAATCAAAAACACTTATAATGTCACTGATAGTATTTTCTCTGGTCTAACCTACATCTAATCGTGAGGAAACATCTGACAAACCAAAATTAAGGAACATATGATAAAATAAGTGACCTTGGTTCTTCAAAAACATCAGTATAATAAAGACAATGGCTGAAAAACTATTCTAAATTAAAGAATAAAGGGAAATAACATCTGAATGCATTATGTGATCCTGGACTGGATATTGAATTTGCACAATTGACAAAATGTGATAAAGACTGTAGATTTTTTAAAAAGTATTTTATCGTGGCCAGGCACGGTGGCTGTAATCCCAGCATTTTGGGAGTCCGAGGTGGGCAGATCATGAGGTCAGGAGTTCAAGACCAGCCTGGCCAATATAGTGAAACCCCATCTCTACTAAGAATACAACAGATTAGGTGGGGGTGGTGGTGGGTGCCTGTAATCCCAGCTACTCGGGGGGCTGAGGCAGGAAAACCGCTTGAACCTGGGAGGCAGAGGTTGCAGTGAACCGAGATCACGCCACTACACTCTAGCCTGGGCGACAGTGCAAGACTCCATCTCAAAAAAAAAAAAAAAAGTATTTTATCAACATTAACCTCCAGATTTTGATTAATAGTACTATTAATGTCAAAGAAAATCCTGGTTCTTAGGAAATATATACTGAAATTTTAAGGGATAAGGAGGCACGATACATGAAACCTACTTGCCAATGATTCCGAAAAAATAATACGTAAACATATGTCTCAGAGAATATGGTAAAACAAATATTATTCTTTCAATTTTTCTATAGGTGTGAAATCATACCGAGATGTCTTGCTTCTGCTTACGATTTTTCACTCTCCTTTAGCTTGTAGGAAGTAACAAATGTTAGTTATACCGTCTTAAATTCTTCCTCAGTTGCTCTTAAATAAATCAATTTTGACAATGATTTTAACATGTAGATTATTGTAAAAGAGGTTAGACGATATAACCTTCTACTAAGATTGTTACAATTATACCTACCTACTGCACTACAGACAATTCGCTTAATGAATACAATCTGGTTCTAATATTTTTGGTTGTCTATGGTGTTTTCAAACCCCTTGTTAACCACCACAAGTTGAACCATCAGTAGTTTTGTTCAGTGGCCTGACATGGAATAATACTAATAATATGATCCAAATACACTGAACTGAACTGTGATCCTCCAAATCTTTCTAGAAAGAAAATAGGATATGTAGCAAATTACTCACAATGTTTAGTAATAACACCAAAAACTACTGTCATCAGTTTACTCATAAGGCAAATGCATTTTGCTTGAAAGGGAGAATGTCCATATTCTAAGCCAATTATGATAGCTTGCGCTAAATGAGTCAAGCAGCTAGTTCTTATGAACCAATGACAGAAATGAGCCACCCTCTTTTGTCTTGTGTTCCAACAGCCTGCTTTTTCTTATGGGTTAGTCCTTTATACTTTTTCAGAATCAAATGCTCTTTATTTTGCTACCATAACTCCCAGGCAATGACTATGACACCAGGTTGCTAAGAGCCATTTTCTTTCCTGGAGAATCTTTTAAAATGCCTACAAATCTATTTCCTACTTCATCAGAAATTGTTAGAGTATTCCAGTTCCACATCTTTTTTTTTTTTTTTTTTTGAGGCGGAGTCTCGCTCTGTCAGTCAGGCTGGAGTGCAGCAGCACGATCTCGGCTCACTGCAAGCTTTGCCTCCTGGGTTCATGCCATTCTCCCACCTCAGCCTCTTTCTACAGGCCTCAGCCTCACTAGAGGCCTCAGCCTCTCACTACAGGCGCCTGCCACCACGCCCGGCTAATTCTTTGTTTTTGTATTTTTAGTAGAGACGGGGTTTCACCACGTTAGCCAGGAAGGCCTCAATCTCCCGACCTCGTGATCCGCCCGCGTTGGCCTCCCTAAGTGTTGAGATTATAGGCGTGAGCCATTGCACCCAGCCAGTTCCACATCTTAAAACCAGAGCATGTAATCCAAACCAAATATGGTCCTTAATAATAGAATTGCATTGGAAGTATCTGTGCTTTACTAAACCTTAAAATTTTGTGCTGTGTATACATGAACTCTTCTGCCCATGTTGAATGTTCCTTAAATAAATTAAAGGCTCATGGTAGTCAGGATGAAAATATCAATGCTGATACTTTCCCTTTTTTGAAATTTATGAATATCAGATAATGTTTCTAAACAGGGGTTCCAAACTGATGCATTTAATTTGCCTCTGGTGGCAAACCCTTGGCCAAGAACACAATCTCTAGAGTCTTAAATGCTGTTAGCAGCCAATGTTCAGACAGACGGTTCTATAAATTACCATTCAATACAAACAGTAAGACAGTCAATGGAGATCTGATGAAAAATTTTAGTTTTGAAAACAAAACTAGACTTCTTTGATACATAATGATAATGAGTTGAAGGAAGAATATCAACATAATGTCACTGATATAGATCTAGAAACCTATTATGATGTCATTTCGGAAGAAGTCTAAAAATATTAAATTTAGGGGGGTTGTCAACCCAATGATGGGCTCTTCAAGATCTTAACTTATAAGGCAAAATAATGGATTCACAGCTCAGGTAAAACAACAACAAAAAAAATTTCCTCAATCACCAAAGAACATTTCCCCATAGTTTAAAGTCTCCACTTTGAACCTTGAACCAGTCAGCAAACAACCCCGCTTCTTCCAATTCTAAACAGCTCCTCACTTTCCAAGATTGGCTTAAAATCACCCAACCCAATTCCTTCTTAACTTTCTAAGATTGGGAAATTCCTAAATTTTGCCTATGGCTTTTTTTCTCTTTTGCTACACCAAGCTAAATAAACCTGGCTTTTGGGGACTACAAGCATGTCTCTAATCTTCTCTTTGTGGGCTTCAAAGGATTTTCTTTCTTTTTTTTTTTTTTTTGAGATGGAGTCTTGCTCTGTCACCCAAACTGGAGTGCAGTGGCACGGTCTCAGCTCACTGCAACCTCTGCCAACCAGGTTCACGCCATTCTCCTGCCTCAGCCTCCCGAGAAGCTGGGACTACAGGCGCCTGCCACCACGCCTGGCTAATTTTTTGTATTTTTAATAGAGACGGGATTGCACCGTGTTAGCCAGGATGGTCTCCATCTCCTGACCTCGTGATCAGCCCGCCCTTGGCCTCCCAAAGTGCTGGGAATACAGGCGTGAGCCACCGCGCCTGGCCCAGGATTTTCTTTTTATTTTCTTTTTCTGAGACAGGGTCTCGCTCTGTTACCCAGGTTGCAGTGCAGTGGTGAGATTAAGGTTCACTGAAGCCTTGACCTCTTGGGCTCAAGCAAACCTCCCACTCCAGCCTCCTGAGCAGCATGTACCACCACACCTGGCTAATTTAAAATTTTTTTGCAGAGACAGGGTCTCATTATGTTACCTAGGCTGGTCTTAAACCACTGGGCTCAAGCAATCCTGCTGCCTCCCAAAGTGTTGGGATTATAAGTGTGAACCACTATGCCCAGCCTGGATTTTCTTGTAAACACATAGTCCAGCTGCCCAGAAAAAAAATAAATTACTATTCCTATTTAAGTAGGTTTCCTCTTTCAGGGATGCTTTTCTTGATGGCTTGACATGTGATATGGTTTGGACTTCTGTCCTCACCCAAATCTCATGTGGAATTGTAATCCTCAATGTTGGGGGAGGGGCCTGGTGGGAGGTGATTGGATCATGAGGGTGGATTTCCCCCTTGCTGTTCTCTGATAGTGAGTGAGTTCTCTACGAGATCTGGTTGTTTAAAAGTGTGTAGCACCTCCCTGCTTTGCTTTCTTCCTCCTCTGGCCATGTGAAAAGGTTCCTCCTTCCTCTTCACCTTCTGCCACAATTTTAAGTTTCCCAAGACCTCCCCAGTCATGCTTCCTGTACAGCCTGTGGAACTGTGAGCCAATTAAACCTCTTTCTTTTATAAATTTCCCAGTTTCAGGTAGTTCTTTATGGCAGTGGAAGAACAAATACAACATGGTTCTAATTATCCTATATATTTCTTGAATTTTTGAAAAATATGCTTTGAGAAATATTAGGTAAACATTTTCAGTGGAGATAAAACACTAATGTTATCTTGATAGTGTACATACCACAATTTAAACATTACATTCCCCAATTATTAGACATTTAGATATTTTCCAGTTTTTTGCTATTATAAACAAACCTGTGATGTATCAGGATAATCCCTGCAACTACAGTTACTGAGTTGTATGGTATGCTATGAGAAGTTTTTGGATCTAACCACATACTGCTTATTTGTATTCCAAGAATTTTACCCATTAACTCCTGCCTCAACCGATTAAATATTAGAGGAAACTCTCACCAGCCCACTAGGAAGATCTTTTAAATAAAAGTTTTGCCTACACATTAACGTTTTAAAAATATTTAATTTACATACAGCTTTTGAAGAACTCCCCATCCAGGTCTGTCATTCTCAATTGGCCTCCACGAGTCTCAAGCTTACTAGGTAGAAAGTAACTAAAGTCATAAAGCACTTGGTGGAAATGCAGGAAATGTCAAATAGTAAACAATAATTACTACAGGCTTAGGCAATCAGATGGTAGTTTTGCATACAAACAAAAACAGGAATCTAAGATGCTAAATAATTTGTTCTTTTTTTTTTTTTTGGGACTGTGTCTCGCTCTGTCACCCAGGCTGCAGTACAGTGACATGAATTCGGCTCCCTGCAGCCTGGATCTCAATCTCCCAGCCTCAAGCGATCCTCCTACCTAAACCTCATGGGTAGCTCGAGGACCACTACGCCTAGCTAATTTTTGTATTTTTTGTAGAGACGAGGTTCCCCCATGTTGCTCAGACTGGTCTCGAACTCTTGGGTTTAAGTAAACCGCCCGCCTCGGCCTCCCAGAATGTGAGGACCCGCCTGGCCTAAAATAATGTTATCATTTAATTCTTTTCATAAACTTTATTGACAAAGATTGGTGTGTTTTTTTAAAAAGCCTTTTAAAATTTTTGGTAAAGTATTACCTGAGAAAAGATTCAATGCGTAGTTGAATATAAAAAGATTTTATAGAGTTGTTTATGAGTGTGAACACACAAAAGGTTAAATGGTCAACCTTACAGCAGTCGATAAAATAGATCTCTCACATTCTCTGAGTATATCTGAGAATATTGAAAAAGTGCATTTCAAAATCACTGGCTAGGGTTTAGTGACAGCTAGGTAGACCTCGGTTCCCTTTCCTATTGGGCCCTGGACTTCCCATCCCTATTTTCTTCCTCAGGTGTATTAATACTGGCAGGGCCTGGGAGACTGACGCTAGGGAAGAGGTGTGTAATGTAAGGACACTTCAGATTCTTTCCTGACCTTAGAATTCAGCTAAACCTCCACATAGACCCTCTGCTCAAAAATGAGTAAATACATAAATTTAAAAATGAATAAAAGAGAAATCCGTTCCCACCACCCACCTTCAGGACTAAAACAGAAAATCAATGAGCTGCGCTTCACAACCATACCAAAACCAAACAAATACCAACTCAAACCCTCCCTCACATCCTCCCACATCTTCCCAGCGCTTCGCTATCTCACAGGACCCAACTGACCCCTGGCTTCGCCCCATTGCAGCTGGCGTCTCCTAGGCGCAACGCATGCCCCTAACCTCGGGGTTCTTTTCCTCTCCTTTCCACCCCGGCGAGGAGCTGTCGCAGGGTCGACCCGAACTACAATACCCAGCATCCTGTGCGGCGCGGGGAAGGAAGCCCGAGAATGAGAGAAAGCGGTTCCGAGGGGATAGCGGGCCAGTAAGGGCCGCTCCTCTTTTGAAGCGGTTTTGCGTCTCTTTCCGCCGGTGGCGTCGGCGCTCACGCAGGGGCGGGTCCCGGTAGCGCGAGGCGGTGCAGGGCGGGAAGGGGAGTCGTGGCGGCTGCGGCGGCGGCGGCAGGGACAGCAGGAGCAGTGGTGCTGTCAGCACGGCCGTCGGAGACATGGGAGACCCGGGGTCGGAGGTGAGTAGTCGAGTGAGGGCCCTGGCGTTCTCAGAGGCGAACCGCGAAGGGTTTGTGTTTTCTGCGGTCTGAGGCCTGGTGCTCCATCGCAGCCTCTGGGCGATACCTCTTCAGTGTCTTGGGCAGAGCCCAGCTCTGAGGCCTGGTGCGTGTCTGAGCGAGGAACCCGCAGCAACAATGGCCGCCCGTCCCCCCGCACGGGGCCCGGCGTTCGTTGTGGCCCCCGCTGGGCCAGTGGGAGCGACGTTTTAAGGCAGGATTGCCCTTCGGTGTTGAGCTTGCGTTCCTTCTTCTGGAGTAGATAAGGGGAATTCCAGAGTCCTCCTTCTGGAGTAGATAAGGGGAATTCTGAGAGGCTGGTACTGCGTTTTCAGCGTTGGGTGCCTGCAGCTCCGCACATGCTGTGGCAAGAGCCGACTGCTCGAGTTCTGTTCCTGGTCGGGTTTGCGTGAAATTGTGCTCAGTTCGTTTTCCTCAAGAGCTCTTTGTTTTTAATTGTTCCTTTCGGAAACGCTCTGTTCCTACAAGAATGTGGCTGAACAGATAAGCATGTTTTGGCTTGTTTTTATAGATAATAGAATCTGTCCCTCCAGCTGGCCCTGAGGCATCTGAGTCAACAACGGATGAAAATGAAGACGACATTCAGTTTGTCAGTGTAAGTAGCAACTGATGATTGGGTTTTTCCCAGAGTAAAAGACTATGGTGGGCCCTTATGTAATTTTACCTCACCTGGTCATTTAATGTTTATGAGTGTCTAATACATACTAGACACTGTGGAGCGTGGCACAGGATTGGGATCTTTACCAAAAGAGCTGTCTGAGCCACCCCCGTAGCCATCACAAAGAGCATGGCCTAAAGAACGTGCTGTACACTTAATCTCACCCCCTACCTTTCATTTAGACTTAAGATAAAACGCTGGTCTCTAAGACGCTGTTTTGAAATGGAGCAAGAGTAACTTCTAAAGGCGACACGGAGGAAGGAGCAGCTAATGATGAGCAAGGTCGTAGAAAACAGGAAGGGTTGCGAGAGCCCAGAATCTTAGCGTTATGGTGCTTCTAACATGAAGGCAAATAGCTCGAAGATTTCGCTAACCTCTGAGATCATCATGTTACAGCATAGTACAGTTGATGCTCATAATGAAGAATCCTGCATCACTGGGAACATGCTCTATTTTTCTGAGTTTCTTCCCTTTGGGACAGTAGTTTCCAAGCCTTAGTAAGTATAGACAGGCAGATTGCTGGGCCCCGCTGCAGACCTACCGAATCAGAATTTCAAGGTGGGGCCTAGGAATTCTCATTTTCAGACAAGTGCAGGGACATGTGGATTTCTGAGCACACTTTGTACAGCATTGGTTTCCAAAGCAGAAGGAGGTGTTTTATGATGTATTTTGGGATGATTTTCATCCATAGTTATTGGAGTTTTAGAAAGGCTTTGTGTAAAGTGGTATCTCAGCTACTAGGCAGAAAATAGTTCTGTCCCAAACTCCTCTTTTGGAATGCCGTAGTTAGTTGCAGTTTGGTATTCAAGCTGTAGAATATTTTGTTGAGTGTCTGATGTGCATTTGTGGTGGATGCTGGGAAACCCTGTAAAACTGGTTATTAAACAGTTTGTTCCCCAGCATTAGGGCCGTTTTGGTAATTCATTTTTGTATGGTATTTTAATAGATTTGTTTAGGAGTCCTTCACAAGATTGTTTTATTGAATTTCTTTCCCTTTACCAGTATATATTGTGCTCTCTCCTTTTCATTTTGAATTTCTACGGATTTGGAGTAGAGGATGGGGTTGAATTGTGTTCTGCCCTTTCCTTCACCATGGGCTGAAGTATGTTTAGTAACAGGATTCCATGGCTCTTGAAGACAGATATCTCAGGTTCTTCCTGAATCTTGGTATATTTGTGAACCGAGTGTTTTTCTCATGGTGTTTAGTAGAAATAATACTAGGAATGACATACTTCTTTATGAACTATGGCCCTTGGAGAAACACAAGTAGAATCTCTTAATATTTGAAAAATGTTTTGTGTAATGAATTACAGTGTAGCTTGTGACTAGTTAATATAGGCTTGAGTTCAGCTTTGGTTTAAAGGAGTCTTTTAATTTAAATTTTATGTTAGATGTAGAGGATCACTTACGTCTTTGCATCAAGAATAAAGAATGTACAATCATTGAATATCCAACATGATACAACTTCTTACTCTTGTTCCCAAATAAAGGTTCAGAGGTTTCACAGCTCCACATGGAGAAGTGTATTATATGTTTTAAGTGCAATTACAATACTAGAAGAAGCCTATTAAAATTTTTCGCTTTACATTTAAGTGGCACCACTTAAATGACAATAATAGCTTAATTATATTTCAAAATATGTTCGGAGACAGAATATTTACTTTTCTCTGGAATCCAATCCTATATGTGCCTCCTCCAGCCAGTAATGCTTATTCAGTAAAGATGAAAAAGTTTGAGTTCTTCAGATAAAAAGTGAGTATTGTGATGTCACTTCATTTTTAAGGTTTGGATTTCATAGCTTTTGCTAATCTGATTTTCCGACTTTTAGTCCACTTGGTGGCACAGCAGTTATTCTGTGATTTGTAGAATACAGAATCTGAAACTAAACCCAGCTGAAGGAAAGGAGTGATATAGATATGGAGGGGAGGTGCAAAAATGGGCCCTCTCATTTAAATTTTATTGAAATAAACATAAAAGTGCACAATTCATAAGTATACTTGTTGGATAAATTTTTGCAAAGCCAATACGTGTGTGTAAACAGTGCCTAAATCAAGAAACAGAATGCTGCCATAACAAAAACTTCTCATTTAGGTCTGTTGTTCTTATTTCTGTTTAGTAATATGATCCTTTATTCAATTGCTATTTTTATATCTTTCTTTGAAATTGCAGATTTTTTATGTGCTTTACTTCTAAAAAACTAATAGCTGATGATGTGATAGTTCACAGTGCTATTCTAGATATAAAGGTATACAAACTGCTGAGGGAACCTATCGTAATCTTGCTAACAAAACAATAACAAGAGATTCAGGTTTCAGCCAAGATTATTGATATAGCGTAGAATCATTGGAAATTTCAAAATAGTCAGTGAAATCAGGATATAATTTCCTAAATAGCTTCACTACCACATAGGTCAAGTATTAATACTTTAGCTACAGTAGACAGGAGTCAGGCAGGAAATAGGATTATTTGGCTGGGTGTCTTGGGGCTGTGATGTAAATAAAAATAGTGTTGAAGCTCATAATATGCAAAGCCGTGAGTTAAGTTCCTCAGAGCTACAAAGATTGATTTGAAATACATCCTACCCTTAAAGATCAGTATTTTAGTATGAATGACGAGATAGGAGGTGAGAAGTATGTAAATAGTCCTTAGAGGTAGTAGAAAGTTCTTTTACAGAAAGTACATAGGGCTGTTAAAAAAGGACATTAGACTTGCAGTTTATCATCGTAGTAGTTAGTGGTAGTAATAAGTAGTAGTTAGTATTTACATGTGTTTAAAAGGGCATTTTGAGTAGAAGAAACAAGGAGAAGCATCAGAATGGGAAAGCAGAGAGGCTTATGTGTAGTTCTGAAAGATTTTTTGTTTTTTTAAAGTGGGAGGAGGCGGCATGGGCCAGGTAGTATAGATCTTGAATGCTGGATTAAATTTGAACTATAAAATAGGCACAATTGGAAACTGTTTGAAATGTTGCCTGTCAGGACTGCACGAGTAACCTGTGTCCCTAACTTCTCTATATAGGAAAAAAAAAATGATGAATTATTTAGGGTTTTAGATTTATGCTCAAATCCATATTCTTTGTTTTAGAGAAAACTTTGGTTGTAGTCAACTACCTTTTTAGTAGACCATATTTTGGTATATTGACATCTCTTTCCAATTAGTAGGAAATTGGTGCTTTGGCCTAGAGAATCAGTTTTCTGATAACAGGAATGAAAGCTTTTTATTTCATGAAACATATTTTAAAACTTAGAATATTAGTTTAACTGTTTCCCTAAACTGTTTTGCCATGCTTCTACATGTGCTTCTGCCCCTAAATTGTGTGGTATTGGGAATAGAATTCTTTAATTTTTAAATTTTATTTTTATTTAATTTTTTATTTCTATTTCAGAGACAGGGTCTCTTGCCCAGGCTGGAGTGCAGTGGTATGATCCTAGCTTACTGCAGTCTCAAACTCGTGGGTTCAAGCAACCCTCTCGCCCCAGCCTCCTGAGTAGCTGGGACTACAGGTGCACTCCACCATGCCCACCTTAGAATCCTTTATTTTTTGTTAGTGGTGCAATAGGGCATGAGAATGATGGTTTACTAGTTGATGGATAGAACAGATGCTAATAAAAATACCTTGTAATTACAGGACCATATGCAGTTATAGTTTAAGATATAAGTAGTAATTATAAATATTATAGCAAATTATTTTTTTCTTGATGTTTTTATTATAAATATAACTTCTTTTGAGAAATTGGTAATTTATTTTTGGTCAGTGTTACAAAGTATTCAGAGATGGGGTAATAGAGGTAGTCCATTTTCTCTTACTGAAGGAAGAAAAAATGTGTTATTTCAGAAGCTTAGGTTAATAAACATTGTTTTAAAAATAGTATTTATGTTTTGAACTAACTCACAATTATAGTGACTATACAGCCAGTTGTGTTTAGAGAATCAAGTGTACCTCACTCAGTTTTCCCATCTGTTAAATGGGATAATAGTGATAATTCAATATCTTACCTCGTAAAGTAATTTGGGGATCAAGTGAAAAGTACATGAAAAGCTTTGCACAAGGCATGGTACAGGGCTCAATAAATGTTACTGACTCTTAGTAAATAAATGGAATACTAAATGTTTTACTTCTGTAAGCCCATTATCATGGAAGTTTTTTCATATCCACTGTGAAAATTAGCTAGTGTACACTATTTGTGTATAAGTAATCTTTTCCTTTGGGGTACATGTCTGTCCTTATTTTTCCACTCAATCTCTTTGCCATTTTAGTGATTTTCAACATGATTCCCCTTCTCATTCTACTCTATCACTTAAAGCTCAGTAATTATTTGTTGAATGTATATTCTAAATGACTTCTGCTTTTTCTCAATTTTGGATTTTCTGTGATGCTTTTTCTTTCTTTTTTTTTTTTTAAGAGATAGGGTCTCACTCTTGCTCAGGCTGGAGTGCAATGGCATAATCATAGCTCACTGCAGCCTTGAACTCCTAGGCTCAAGCAATTCTGCCACCTTAGCCTCCCAAATACGTGGGACTACAGGCACGCACTACGGTGCCCAGCTAATTTATTTTATTTTTGTAGAGATGAGGTCTCACTATTTTGTCCAGAATGTTGTCAAACTCCTGGACTCAAGTGATCCTCCCTCATCGGCCTCCCAAAGTGCCAGGATTATAGGCGTGATCTACCACACCTGTCTGGATTTTCTACCCATATTTTCCTTTTTTTCTTTTCTCTTAGTGTGAATCATATAAAATTGTTGTTCTTCAGTAGTTGAAAAATGTTTGCATATTGGTTTAATGGTTCACTGCCAGAATAAATTTCTGATAACCTTATCTGTCCTTACTCCTTCCCTTTAAACATTACTACAGATTTTTTTTTTTCTGAGACAAGAGTCCCCCTCTGTCACCCAGGCTGGAGTGCACTGGCGTGATCTCAGCTCCCGGCAACTTCTGCATCCTGAACTAAAGAGATTCTTGTTCTTCGGCCTCCTGAGTAGCTGGGATTACAGATGTGCACCACCGCACCCAGCTAATTTTTGTATTTTTAATAGAGATAGGGTTTCGCCTTGTTGGCCCAGTTGGTCTCGAACTCGTGGCCTCATGTGATCCACTTTCCTTGGCCTCCCAAAGTGCCGAGATGACAGGCATGAGCCATCCTGCCTGCAGCTACTTTTAAATTCTATTTTTGATCATTTTCTTTTTTCTTTTTTTTTTTTTTTTTTTTTTTTTTTTTTTG